>NW_007727830.1:151374-158876 GCF_000696425.1 Galeopterus variegatus | reverse complement strand
GGTGCTGGGATAACTGGATATCCATATGCAGGAGATTGAAACTAGACCCATACCTCTCACCATATACTAAAATCAACTCAAAATGGCCACTGGTTTTGACAAAACATATTTGCATGCCAAGGGAATGACTGATTTGGAAGAAAAAAAGTTCTTGCAAGAGTGAGAGGATAACTACAGAGTGTGATCTTGAGTAGACTAGAAGTGATCAGTAGAAACCACAAGTTGAGGGATTCCACTGAGGCAAGAACAGGGACATTTAAAACAAGGGTGAGAAGAGAATATGGGTGCAGGGGTGTAGGGAATTTGATTTGCTGATGGGAAGATGCAGTGACTTTTTTCTGGTTGCTTTTATAATCTCAAGAATGAATGAGATGATGTCAACAGGTGAGACTGAGAGAGGTATTTGGAGATATTAAGCACAGAAAAGAGGGTTTAAAGAAAAAGTTACTAGGGAATCTTAATAGAATTGCTGTGCTATACTCTGTATTCAGCAGCAATTTGGGATAAAAATATAGCCTTTATCTCTAATTTGACCTTTATCATCTTCTAAATCACATCATGAATAACCATTTCTTATGTGAAAATCATGCCTTCCCAGGTGGATCACAAGTTCTTTAAGAACAGGATGGTGATAGTTTTGAGTGTCTTCCTCAGGGCATACCTTAATGTC
The DNA here is from genome assembly GCF_000696425.1 of Galeopterus variegatus. Taxonomy (NCBI): domain Eukaryota; kingdom Metazoa; phylum Chordata; class Mammalia; order Dermoptera; family Cynocephalidae; genus Galeopterus; species Galeopterus variegatus. The sequence goes on along the minus strand of NW_007727830.1, from coordinate 158,206 downwards.
CTGGCCAGTTAACACTGTTCTCATAAACACGTGTGGGGTTGCAGACTGAATAAAATGAATGAGATACTTCAGGAAATGCTTCCAGCACTTTTTCCCTCTGCCCTGTATCTTATTAACAAACATGTTTATACAAATTCATTGTCACTCCTGTGCGCGTACCCAGAGCACGTGCTTTGGTTATGCCATAGGTCAGCACTGTGTCACCAAAGGAATTGACGGGGTTCCTTGTGAGACCCCTGAGGCAGCTTCAAGTTATAAATATTCTCTGCCCATCAAACATCTTCTGCAGTATACAGAAACATCCGTGGGGATGTCCGTTTCTCGCTTACTTCCTTTGAATGTTACATCACATTACTTCAAATTATTTTCTAACTCTCAGCAATATGGTAGGAATAGCCATGGACTTTGCCCTAGGAATTGAAGAAAACAGCTTCATCTTCCAGATAAGAGAAGTCCCCAAATAAAATCATACAATTATGCTAACTAAAAGTTTTACAAAATACCTGAAATATATAATTAACGTTTCATAAAGTAATAACAATGCGGTGCTGCTGCATTTCTGCTGGGTAAATACTGATCCAAGAAACAGAAAGGCATTAGAAGTGATTATGGGGCCAACTGACCCCTGGTTACAAGAAGCTTCACTCATCCACATGAGTGGATCTTTGCAGCTAAGAGATGAGCCATGAAACACCTAATCACAATAACAAAATGCTCTCAGTAGTCTATTGCTTTGTACCACTTTTGCAGCTTGCAGGCTTGTGATAAATTGCCCTGAGGACAGCTGCCTTTCAGGAAAACTGTATCAGTATCATTTAAAAGCTAATTCTGGCATTATTTTTCTAAGCATAGGGAAATGTTTCTAGAATAGAGTAAGGTGCAAATCCAAGAAGAGGTCACTTTTGAATATGGAAATCACCCATTTATTTTCATGAAAATACTTTGGAGGATTCATAGATAAAACTGTCCTCTATGCTGCAAATCTCACAAATTTCTCCACAGCCTTCTCTAGAGAATGGTTTTCCACTTAATTTTGTAACATCATTCTGAGGCCAGCGTGAGCAATTCCCTCTGTGCTGGGAGCCATGCAGCAGGCCTTGCTGTCAGCGGCCAGAAGTCCCTCCTTCATGTGTGAGGATGTGTGAGGGGTGCCCTGTCATGATAAACACACAAGCACACTGTACTGTGGGGAAAGTGGTAACTCTGTAAAATAAAGATAATTTGAGTTCTCTACTGAAAGTTTGGAAATTTAGAAAATTATAAAGAAGGATCATGCAAAATATAATCCTGATGGCCAAATGGTCAGTGCTCTTCTCAGTGTGATCTTCTCTGAAAGACTCTCTCTCCTTCCACATGACACTACTCTCTCCCTTTTGCAGCCCTAGCAGGGGCAACTGTTCCTTTGCATTGTTCCACATCCGTGCACTCAGCCTGGGGGCACCCAACACCCTCTCCACTCCTTTGCACTTAGCTCCTCTGTTGATAAAACTTTTCCACCGTATCCTAATTTCAGTGTGCCATCTACTTCCTCTTAGGGCCCTGACTGAGGAGATGTCAAAGTTGTATATAATTAGTTTCGTTAGGGAACACGGAGGCCTGTCTATCTCAAGGTAGAACATAAAAATGTTTTGTGTTTGTTTCCTTCTTTGGAAGGTGGGCAGTTCAACAGCTAAGTTCTTCAAAATGGCATTCCCAGACAAGCACCTGTCATCTCTCAGACTTTGGCCCAGTTACTGGACATTCAGGTTTATTGCTCTTGGAGCCTTGTGAAAGATGAAGTGAATCAGACATTCACCTAATAAAGCCAGAGGACTGAAGACAACAACTAGAAAGCAGCTATCCCGGTCATTACTAAAAGCAAAATAATGGCTGCATATTGATTTTAAATATTGATCCTGCCTTTTTCTTTCTGAATGATTTTACATTGTTTATTTTAAATTGTTTCCCAGAAATCAATATAAATTTTAAAGGCCTTCATTCTACCATGTCCATAGCACCTAATGCAGTGTTAGGCATAAGGCAAATGATTGGTTTCCATAAGTATACACGCAGCGGTCTACATATAGCTGTATAGACAACATGCAGACTGCCATTCATAGCTTTATTATTTTTAAAAATCTCATTTAAAAATATTTCTCACTAAACAGATTAAAATAACATCCAGAGAGGGATTACGTGGCAAATGTTACTCATAGAAAGAGTTCACAATACTTTGTTTGGCTTCATTATACTCATCTAAGTCAAATCACAGCAGAAACTTGAATGCACTCAATGCTTTAGGAGCAGTTGAACAGGGGGAAGCTGATCAGGGTAAGAATAGAGTTTGGGTAACTACTACTAATATCAATTCATCCCCTGATGATTTTGCAACACAAAGTTGAGTAACACAAGTTCAAGGATAATTCCTGAGAAAACAAGGCAATGCAATTTTTTGAGGATGTTGTTTGCTTCATACTTAGCAAGAACTCAACATAAATCCCCACAATTTACTCAAAATTATTACTTTATATCTTACACCTTTTAAGAGAGAGAGAAACTGAGCTAAATTCTACCCAGTAATATGTGAATGCCGTGTTCATTCATCTACAATTGATAAAAATAATGAAGTTATGCTTATTTTTGAGTAGAAGGTGGTGGCAGTAAAAAGGAAATCTTTTTTTTTAGTGGGGTCTTCTTTAAATATGAATGAGGGTAACTATACCTAAAGTAATGAAGAGGTAAAGATATTGTCTACACACACACATACATGAGTGCACAAACACACATGCACATGCACACACACACAGAGACACTTTTAGATCCCAGTTTTTCAAATACCTTCCCAGACTGAAAATAAATGAATATACTGATATTGAATATTTGTTCAATATGAAAGTGATATTGAAGAATAGATTCTCTGGAAGCTCAAAGATCTCCATTTCTTAAGTAGGTCAACTCTAGGGTCTAATATAAAATTCATTACTGCCATAACATCTGATTTAGTTTGGACAATTAGGGATGTACAGGAATTTTCATTCTATGTTTCCATTTGGAATATAAGACCAATTTTGTGATGCAAAGTATCTATAACTGAGATTTTGAATATAAAGGTTTTACACCAAAACAATTTTCAAAAATCACATTTCCAGTCTGACATCTATTTACATAATACAGAAATTAACATTATAATTTCCCAAGATGTTATTGTTCTCCAAAGCTTTTTCTTATGATTAATTCTTAAAATTTATTACTTTGGAATAAATCAAAAGATCTTTTGGAATGAATAATCTTATCTGTCAGATACATTTCAACCAATCAAAACTAACCACAGCAGAATAAAATAATGGAGCCATGGCTTAATAGTAGTTTATAATTTCAAATATAAATTAATGTGGCATCCTAGTAATCTCAGTCTTTGGTTTCCTAGAAAATAGTCTCTAGTGAGGCCTTCTTAATTGTCATCTACCAGTTGGCATATTTTCATTGGTTTCTACAATGTGCGTGGCACTGTGCAGACCCAGAAGCCACAAAGAACAAAACGCAGCCCCTACCCCTGAAGTGCTCCACTCAGTCTGGAGAGGGGAGTGAACGCCCTAACAGAAGCATTTCCAAGGGCCATGGGGACAGATGTGCAGAGCTGGATCTGCCTGGGAAAATGAGGAGGGGCAGGTTTCCAGGAGGCACAAGATCTGAGCTGTCCTGGAAGAGAGAGTTAAATCTCAATACTGAAGCAGGCACTGATTTGTGTTATTCTTCATAGACAGCCCTATCAACAGAGCTTTTTACAGTTGCAATATCCTCAAATTCAGAGTCATTTTTCTCATCCTGTTGTGAAAGTAGATGCAGAAATTGTTGGCTGACAAGACTTTTTTGGTCATATGTCTCCTAGACAGTTTAATTTCTGTAGACCAGCTTAATTTAGAGCTTAAAATAAAATAGAACTTAGAAGATGATTTTATGGACTTGACCCAACTCTCTTCACAATATATGAGATACCAATTTACCACTTAAAACTGGAAAACAGTGCACAGAATAAGATTTCATTTCAGTCTTATGCTGTCTTCTCCTCTTTATTTTTTACTGTTTGCTTTCAAAATTGCTAACAGAGGCATTTAAACACTAAAGAGAAAGAAATTCTAGGAGATGCTTAGATATTAAAAATCCCTTGCTGAGTATATAGTGCTTACTGTAGATACAGAACGGACAGGTGGAAACTCCCCCTGGGCAGGTCACTCTCTGTGTCATGTCCAGTCCCCCACAGTACAGCATGCTGAAAGTTAATTAATATATTCCTAATGTTTACAGTTTATAATAGTATAATGTTCTTAGAGTATTATATTTATTATTTCCAACATACTTTGATCTTTATTAATTTTTATTTCTTTGGAAATATGTTACATTTTTAAATTATCATTTTATGAGCCTACAGTTTATTCATAATCTTACAAATTACCATCAGCAATTTCTACTGAAGGGATGATAAATTGTACATATGGCAACATATAAAATGGAAACAATACATATGCCAATATAAAGTAGCAAAGTACCAAAAAAAAAGGTCATCAAAAATAATGACTACAAAACTTTTCAAAAAAACAACAGGAGATTAAATCTATTCAACTTCAATCATGAAATAAAAACCCAGAGAGCACCATAATCAAACACAGCCACGCTCCTTCACACTTAGAAACCAAGTGTGTAAGAACATAGTGTGTCCCGTGGCAACATCTGCACACATGCTGGGCCACGCCTGGCCAACAATCCACCTCCTGTGTTCCACCACTGACTCTCTGTGAAACCAAGTCTTAAAAACTTCTCTAAGATGATGAGTTTTAAACTCTATTTTTTCAAAGCCAGCATGCAAACAGAAAAACTCTGAAATATGTAATAGCAACTGCATCCCCGTCTGTGTGGTCTTATTTCTTAGAAGAGGTGAATGTCCTACCTTAGAGTTCAATGTCATAAAAGTCATTTAAATGCCATCACCTATAATTCTGTAAGAAGAGATGTTAACATAATCTAAAACAGCAAGACTACGCATATTAGTTTTCTGAAATTCTGAGGACCTGCTACCAGAAAAATGACTTTAAATGAGGTTTTTGTATTGACTTTGCATTTTCATTAAATATATATTGAAGTACTTACTATGTGCCAGTCATTATGCCAGGTAATAGGGAAAGCGACTATGGGCATGGTAGACAGAGGCTGCCCTTACACAGAAATGAAAAAGGACAATTAAACCGCCCCTCTGCTTAAGTGCTCTAGCACAATGACAGCAGATGTACAGGTGGCTGTGGGAGCCATAGCAAGAACCCCTGACCTGAACTGGAGGAGAGGGTGAAGATCAGAGGGCTTCCTGGAGGAGGTGATATTTAGGCTGAGACCTGAAGGATGAGTAGAAGTTAGCAAGGTGAAGTGGAGAGGGAAGACTGTTTCAAGGAGAGTAAATAGATTTAGAGGTAAGAAATATTCCAGATTCATGAAAAAAAAGAAAATTCAACAGGGCTGGAGCCTAGATTGTATAGAAACAAGTATAGCTGGAAAGATATGCAGGAGTGAAGATATTAATTAATATTTAAAGACAAGAAAAAGCCTTTAAGATGTGTGTTTTACAGGGATTGCTCTCTAAAGAATGCACTGCGAGAATGCAGAAGAGGCAGGAGGATGGCTTGAAGAGGCTCTGACAGCGGAGATGAAATGAAGTTGATGAGGCCCGAGGTGAATTTAGGAGATAAAATTGCCAAGGCCAAGTGAGAGAGTGGATGTGCAGAGAGGGAAGTAAGAGAGAGAGTAAGGAGTCGGGATTGATTCTCATATTTCTGATTCAGGCAATTGAGTGCATCAGGATGTCATTTACAAGATGTGAATTGTGAAAGCATGAGCAAATTGGGTGTAGCAGGTGGGAGTTTCTATGACTTGAATTATGGGCACATTGCATTAGAACACCTGAGAAGCATCCAGGTAGTGATGTCTGCTAAGATCTGGATCCATGGTTCTGGAGCTCAGGAAAGGGGCCTGGGATAGAGATCTGGAAGTCCTCAATAATGGAAATCATGAGAGTGGGTGAGGTTTTCCTGGCAGAACGTGGATACTGAGGGCAAAAAGAAAAGCTGGGAAGTACCCCAGAAAATACCAAATTCAAGTGATGAGCAAAGACAGTCTTGTGCCAAGTTCCATGAGAAGTAAAGTTTGAGGCAAAGCTATGTGCTAACACTGTATTGGGGGTGCCAGGCCTGGGCAACTTCAATGAGGGTGAAACAGAAGTAAGTCAAGGGAGAAAAGGGAGCAAGTAATGAAAGAAAGAGAGAGAGAGAGAGAGAGAGAGACAGAGAAAGAGTAAGTCAAGGGAGAAAAGGGAGCAAGTAATGAAAGAAAGAGAGAGAGAGAGAGAGAGAGACAGAGAAAGAGAGAGAGAGAGAGAGAGAGAGAGAGAGAGAGAGGAAGGAGAGAAGGAAGGAAGGAAGAAAGGTGATGCACCGCTGAGCTAGCCACAACCTCACAAGAAAACATAGCCAAGCACTTATTCCCATGGGCCATCTCCAGAAAGGCCAGATGAAGTCCATGAAACAGGTTTTTTTCAGGGTGAGAAATGGCAAGAAATTTATCCATTGGCTTTTTCTCATTTCCTGTCTCTTATTGAACAAAGTTTGCCTCTGTATTGATTCATTCACCTTTAGCTCCCTCCAATAAGTGAAATCATGTGGTATTTCTTTTTCTCTGCCTGACTCGTTTCACTTAATATGATTCTCTCAAGGTCCATCCATGTTGTTGCAAATGGCAGTATTTCATTCGTTTTTATAGCTGAGTAGTATTCCATTGTGTAGATGTACCACATTTTCCATATCCACTCATC
>NW_007727830.1:90564-151156 GCF_000696425.1 Galeopterus variegatus | reverse complement strand
CACACACACACACACACACACACACACACACACTCTCACACACACACAAAAAAACAAACAAACAACAACAACAAAAAAAAAAAAAACCGGGGTGGGGGAGAGGAAGATATAACAACCACAATTATTTTTTTTTGAAGTTCTTACAACAAGAAAATGGAGGGGACACACTTGGGTGGGAGGGTGGAGAGGGAGGAGGGAGGGAGGTTTCGGTGATGGGACACAATAATCAACTACATTGTATATCGACAAAATAAAAATAATAAAAAAATAATTTTAAAAAAAGTTTGCCTCTGTATTAACACTCTGTTTTTCCGGGTCCCATTATCCTTTCTTTTCAAGCAGCTGCTTGGAAAGCCCAAGCTTCCAGGCGTTCTATGGGTTCAATGGGGCCCTGGGGCTGCTGCAGCACCCGATTGCAGTCCCTATCGGGCTTTACTAATGTCAGGCCCTTGTCCCCGGGGGAGGCAGAAACAAGAGTAGGTGGCAGGAGATGAAGTAGTGGCAGTGGCAGCCAGGACTTTACTACTGCTGGAATGACACACATCATCACCGGGCTCATCCACTCTGAGATCAGGATACACCACTGAGACTAAGGAGGGAGGTTGGTCTGAGCAAATTGGGCACCAGTGTATGAACTGTGAATAGCATAGCCTGAAAGGAAACCTGGTCAGACATGGCCAGAGATTCAATAATGTCAAAGAAGGCAAGGAAAAAGAGTTTTAGAAAGGTGTCCTCTATGTCAAATATTTCTGGCTGGTCAAATAGGATAAAAACTGTACCGGATTATTTTAAGGGATTGCCCCTTCTTCTGACAAAGGCACTTTAGCTTCCCTAGGGTGAACCATGCTTCCTCTACTCTGGGCTCATGTACTCTGGATTGAGTTAAATCTACCTAACAGCCCCAGGCTTGGAACACGACCCAGGCACATACCATTAAAAATTCATCTTCGTGGTCACAGTGAGGACATTACTCAGTCAAGCCCTCATTGAGGCACAATTCCACAACTTTTGCAGGAATAATTGGGAGAAAGTTGTAAAGCCAGACTTTTCAGTTACATGATCTAAATGTTCCTTTTTTCCTAAGCCAGTTTTAGCTTAATTTCCATCATGTAATTGAGACACCTGACATCTACAAGGATGGAAAAGTGTCCGATCTGATGAACTGTGTCAGAATCACTGGTAGACTTGGAGAGAACACTTGTAGTGATGCAATGCTGAAGGAAGTTAGGCTTACAGTGATCATTTCTTTGTCCTATTTTTCAACTCTTCAAACATAATTCAGCTTCAGACATGATTCATCTACTGGAAAACAAAACTTTAGACCAATTGGACTTGGCAGATATATACAGATCATATCATCCAACAACTAAAGAATACATATTCTTCTCATCAGCACATGGTACATTCTCCAAGATAGAACACATGGTCAAAAATCAAGTCTCAGCAAATTTAAAAATAATTGAAATCATTCCAAATATCTTTTCAGACCATAATGGATTAAAACTGGAAATCAATAACAAGCAAAATTCTGGAAACTACTCAAGGGCATGGAAACTAAAAAAAACAGACTCCTGAATGACCTATGGGTCCAAGAAGAAATTAAACAGGAAATCCAATATTTCTTGAAGCAAATGAAAATAAAGATACCTCATACCAAAACCTGTGGGATACTGCAAAAGCAATACTAAAGGGGAAGTTTACATCAAAAGAATGGAAAGATTTCAAATAAATGATCTAACACTATGTCTCAAAGAACTAGAACAACAACAACAATCTAATCCTAGAAGTAGTAGACAGAAAGAAATAATTAAGATCAGAGAAGAATTAGATGAAATAGAGACCCCAAAAATGATACAAAAATCAATGAAACAAAAAGTTGGTTTTTTAATAAGATAAAAAAAAATCGACAAATCATTAGCATGGCTAACTAAAAAAAAAGAGAAAGAGAGAGAGAAGACCTTAATAACAAAAATTAGAAACGAAAAAGGTGACATTACAAACGATACATCTGAAATACAAGGAATCATTAGCAACTACCATAAACAACTATATGACAACAAATTTGAAAATCTGGAGGAAATGGATAAATTTCTGGACACACACAAACTACCAAAACTGAGCCAAGAAGATGTAGAAAATCTGAATAGACCAATAAAAAAAAAAAAAAAAAGGAAGAGAGAAGACCCAAATAACAAAAATCAGAAACGAAAAGGGAGATATTACAACCAATAAAACAGAAATATGAAGAATCATTAGAGATTATTATAAACAATTGTATGCCAAAAAATATGAAAACCCGGAGGAAATGGATAAATTTCTAGACACATGCAAACTACCAAGAAATAGAGAACCTGAACATACCAATTACAAGCAATGAGATTGAAGCAGTAATCAACAATCTTCCAACAAAAAAATGTCCAGGACTGGATGGCTTTCCAGATGAATTTTATCAAACCATTAAAGAAGAATTAATGCCAATTATCTTCAAACTTTTCCAAAAAATTGAAACAGAAGCCATTCTCCCAAACTCATTTTTATGAGGCCAGCATCACCCTGATACCAAAACCAGATACAGATCCAAAAAAAAGAAATTACAGGCCAATATCCTTGATGAACATAAATCTAAAAATCCACTACAAAATATTAGCAATCAGAATACAGCAACACATGAGAAAAATTATACAGCATAATCAAATGGATTCATCCCAGGAATGCAAGGTTGGTTCAAGATACGCAAGTCAGTAAATGTGATTCATCACATTAACAAAACTGACACAAACCACATGATCATCTCAATAGATTCAGAAAAAGATTTTGACAAAATTCAACATTCCTTCATGATAAAGACTGTCAGCAAAATAGGTATAGAAGGAAATTATCTCAACACAATAAAAGCCATCTACAACAAACCAATTGCCAATATCATCCTGCTTTCAGCTTTTCCCTTAAGAACAGAAACAAGCCAAGGATGCCCATTCTTACCACTACTAGTTAACATAGCATTTGAAGTACTAGCCAGAGCAATCAGGCAAGTGAAAGAAATAAAGGGCATCCAGATGTGAAAGGATGAAATCAAGCTGTCCTTGTTTGCAGATGACATGATCTTATATATAGAAAAACCTATGGACTCTACCAAAAAACTCTGAGAGCTGGTTAACAATTTCAGTAATGTTACAGGATACAAAGTCAACACCCACAAATCAGTAGCATTTTTATACTCCAGTAATGAACTGGCAGAAAATGAAATCAAGAATGCAAGCCCATTTACAATAGTCAACAAAAAAATAAGATACCTAGGAATCAATTTAACCAAGGAGGTGAAAGATCTCTGCAATTAGAACTACAAAACACTACAGAAAGAAATTAAAGAGGACACAAAAAGGTGGAAAGACATACCATGCTCTTGGATGGGAAGAATTAACATCATGAAAATGTCCATTCTAACCAAAGCAATCTACAGATTCAATGCAATCTGCATTAAAATACCAATGACATTCTTCACAGAAATAGAAAAAGCAGTCCTACAATTCATATGGAAAAACAAAAGACCCCAAATAGCCAAAGCAATCCTGAGCACAAAAAATAAAGCTAGAGTTATAACATTACCCAACTTCAAACTATATTACAAAGCTATTATAACCAAAACAGTATGGTACTGACATAAAAACAGACACTAAGATCAATGGAACAGAATAGAAAGCCCAGCAGTCAACCCACATACTTACAGCCAAGTGATCATTGACAAAGGCAACAAGAACATACATTGGGGGAAAGACTGCCTCTTCAATAAGTGGTGCTGGGAAAACCAGACATCCATATGCAGAAAATGAAACTGGACCTGCACCTCTCACCATATACCAAAATCAACTCAAAATGGATTAAAGACTTAATACCCTGAAACCATAAAATTACTAAAGGAAACCATAGGGGAAACACTCCAAGAAGTAGGACTGGGCAAATACTTTATGAATAAGCACAAGCAGCAAAAGGAAAAATAAACAATGGGATTATATAAAACTAAAAAGCTTCAGCACAGCAAAGGAAACAATCAACAGAGCAGAAAGACAACCTACTGAATGGGAGAAAATATACATCCAATAAGGGATTAATTTCCAGAATATACAAAGAACTCAAAAAACTATGCATTAAAAAAGCGAGGGATGGAGGTTTCGGTGATGGGCCATAATAATCAACTATATTGTATATTGACAAAATAAAAATTTAAAGGAAAAAAAAAACAAATAATTCAACTAAAAAATGGGCAAAGGAGATAAATAGACATTTTTCAAAGGAAGACATACAAATGGGCAACAGGTACATGAAAAAATGCTCAGCGTCACTAGTCATCAGAGAAATGCAAATCAAAACCACATTGAGATATCATCTCACCCAAGTTGACGGGACATTATTAAAAAGACCAAGAATAACAAATGCTGGTGAGGATGGGAGGAAACGGGACCTCTTCTATATTGTTTTTGGGACTGTAAACTGGCACAACCATTATGGAAAACAGTATGGAGTTTCCACAAACTACAGATAGGACTACCATATGATCCAGCAATTCTACTACTGATTATATATCCAAAGGAATGAAAATCATCATGTTGAAGGGATACCTGCACTCCCATGTTCATCACAGCTCTATTTACAATAGCCAAACTATGGAACCAACCTAAGTGTCCAATGACAGGTGACTAGATAAGTAAAATGTAGTATATATACACAGCGGAATACTACTGAGCCATAAAAAAGAATGAAATTCTGCCATTTGCAGCAACATGGATAAGCCTGGAGTAAATTATTTTAAGTGAAATAAGCCAAACAAGGAAAGAGAAATGAGAACTACATGTTCTCACTCATAACTGGGTGGAAGGAAGGAAGGAAGGAAGGAAGGAAGGAAGGAAGGAAGGAAGGAAGGAAAAGACCACAATACATTGAACTTCCAGAAGGAGAGAATAAACCTAAGGATACTAGAGATGAGGGACAGAAATCAGGAAGGGGGTTTGGGGAGGGATAGTTCGGGTAAAGGGCATAAAGAAAAATCCCGATTTGTGATAATGAATATGCTAATAATAAATAAAAAATTTAAAAAGTAACGCATCTTAATTATATATTAAAAAATTCATTGTAATATTCATTCTCAACAGACTTGCGTGTATTTTTCTTAAGTTGATTTCTTTGGAAACTATTCCATTTTTTAAAATTCTCATTTATGATCTGAGCCCATATTATATTTAATAACCCCAGAAATTTCCACCAGCAAATTTGATTCAAAAGATGATAAACTTTACAGTCTTCACAGCTGTTAGAGAGCAACAAATGTAATGGAAATGATGTTTCCGCTCACATAGGCACAGAATCCCACACACGTGCATGCACACAACAGACCATTAAAACTAATGCTGCAGGGCAGAGCACGCAGGAGGAGCGGAGGAGCGGTCAGAGCTGTCCCTCTCTGCAGCCACCGTTACCACCACTGCAGCTGCAGGGACCACTGGGTGCACTTGTGCACCTGTGGCTGCCAAGAGAGCAGCGAGGGCCCTGGCCACATGCTGTCACCCCGTCTTCCCCAAGGAGGAGCAAGAGGGAACCACATTGATGTCAGAAATACACTCGGAAATGGCCTCAAGCTCTTGGGGACATCGTTTAATCTTCCTCTGTGGATAGGTAATCAGATATTTTATGCTCTCGGATATTTCGTATTTTGTTGGAAGAGCAGGATGACACTCAGCCTAAATTCTTAATTATTCTCATGCAAGGCGTTCAGATGATACTGGACAGAACCATCTAAAAGGAATGAAGTTGATTGCAGATGCTAGTCATAAATATGAGAACACGGATGTCCTGAAAAACTCTTAGCAGAAGGTTCAAATTCTTTGCTGGGTTATGACAGGACCTTCAAATCTAGAGAAAAGGGCCAAACACGTCTGAGTTACATGGACCCAGCAACGTAATAAAGCACAGTTTGTAAGCTCAGAAGAAAATGAAGACTTTCCTACAGTGGGATTAAACACCAAAGAAGGCAGAGACCAATTGCCCTGGAAAACAATCAAATGCTTTCAGCATGTTCACGACCATTATTTGGAAGATGCAGATTGGTTCCTGAAAGCAGGTGACGATAGTATGTCATACCAGACAACCTGAGATGGCTTCTAGCAAACTATGACCCTGAAGAACCCTTTTACTTTGGGAGAAGATTTAAACCCGAAGTAGAGCAGGGCTGAAAGAATGGGGGAGCAGGATGTGTGCTCAGCAAAGAAGTCTTGAGGAGGATAGTCGGTGTGGTTAAAAGGAACACCTGTGCATCTGCTTTCTCCACTGAAGACAGCGCTGGGGAAAGGCATGGAAATCATACACGTGGAACCAGGGGACTCCGGAAATCCCACAGGAAAATAAATTTTCCACCCTGGTTTTTGCCAAAACGACACTTAATTCCAGGTTTGCTACCCCAGAACCCTTTGGTGCTGGAACTGTAACTATTATCCTCCTGTAGAGGGTACCAGCTGCTGTTCTGACTTTGCAGTTTCTTTTCACTATGCTGACGCAGCAGCTATATACGAGTTAGAATATGTCGTTTATCATCCTCCTCCACATGGTTATTTACACAAATATCAACCTGCCTTACCTGATGATCTACTAAAGGAAACGAGCAGAGCAACAAAAACTGAAGATCCAGAGGTGAACTTAAGAAACCTTCAAAAGAAACGCATGAACAAAGGTAGAGAGACTAACCTTGCAGTCAGGAAGGATCTCTGCATCTGTGAAGAGAACACTTGGGTCCCAGTGAGCAATTCTTTCTAAGTGAACATTCCAATGAGAAAACTTTCACAAGAATGACTGTGAACTGAAGCTTTAGCAAGAGCAGTGAAGTATTTTAAAATGTAGTTTCAATACAGATATATAGGTTATTTTAAAACAGTGGTCAGGTAGAGGAAGGAGAGATTTTGTTGCCCATTCTTGACTGTAAGTATTAGTGTCATTGAGAAAATGAATTAGTTAAATTTCCTGAAACTACACTGAACCAAGTTAGCAAAACACACATGTTGTTAAATAGATGTGCCTTAATGAAATTGTAGAAGGAAATATTGATGGTCAGTGTTGTTTTTAAACTCAGAACATAAGCGTAAATTGCGGTATGACACAAATGAACCAAACCCCTCAACACACCGTTTTTGTGATTATTTATAAATGGCGGTATTTCTTCCAGAAAAAGGTACAATAGGAATGCCACTTGATTCTAAAGTGAACTAGTAAAACCACATTTTGAAATTATCACGGGTCATGATTATGTTATATACTTGGTTCTAAGTAATGCTAAATCTTTTACTGGACTAATGTTCAGAGTCGCTATTGTCTCTTTTTCTACATTTAACCTCTCAAGTACCATTCTCCACTATTCACATTTATTTACTAAAAGCATTAGTTGTTCACTATAAACATGCATTTTAAAGTGTTTTGTCCCAAATTTACCCATTGTTAGCTATGAGTAACTAATAAGTAATAAATGTAATTCTATTTCTTACATTAGTGCCATTTTAATACTTTTCTTATGTCAGAACCACTCTCAAATTTCTAAATGACATTTTTTTTTTCCTTTCTGTCTTTTTTCGTGACCGGCAACAGGATCGCAACCCTCGGTGTTGCACCCGCACCTCGCTCAGCCAGTGAGCGGCCGGTCTGTATGTGGGATCCGACCCTTGGCGGGAGCACCGCTGCGCTTCCCAAGCAGCGCACTGTAGCAGTGCGCCACTGGGCCGGCCCCTCTAAATGACATTTTAATTGATTAATTAAAACTACAACTACATAATTATAGTTCCTTTACTCTCATTATGTTGGGAGGTGAGAACTTACCTGCAGCTTCTATGACTTGTTCAAAACCATTTAAATTTTTTTATTTTTAATATCTACTGTGGCCATTAAACTGGCAAATTTGTTCGAATGCAGAACTTTGACAAAAATATATTTAAAATGTTAGAAAATGTTGAGTGCTTGAACAAACTAAAAAAAATGTCAGAAGTTAGAACACCAAACACTTCAACATCTATGGAAAACAGTATGAAATTTCCTCAAAAAATGAGAAATAGAAGTACTATATGATCCAGCAAACTTTGGGTATATATCCAAAAGAATTTAAAGTAGGGTCTCAAAGGCACATGTGCGTACTCATGGTCATAGCAGCACTGTTCACAATAGACAGGAAATGCCAGCATTCCAAGTGCCTGTGACAGATAAATGGACAAATAAAATGTGGTATGTATATACAACAGAATATTATTTAGCCTTAAAAAGGAAGGGAATTCTGGCATATCCTACAACATGGATGAACTTTGAGGATATTATGCTGAGTGAAATAAGCCAGTCACAAAAAGACAACCACTGTATTATTCCACTTATGTGAGGTTTCTAAAATAGCCAAATTCATATATACAGAAAGTAGAATGGTGGGTACCAGGCTCTGGGCGACAGGTAAAACTGGAACTGGTGTTCAGTGGGTATAGAATTTCAGATTTGCAAGAAGATGTTCAGGCGATATCTTGCACAACAATGTAAATATACTTAACACTACTGAACTATAGATTTTAAATGGTTATGGTAAATTTTATGTTATGGGTTTTTTGCCCCACAGACACAAAAAAAGTGATGCCAAAATCAAGGTGCTCAGTAAGATGGTTAGCATCCTTAAGGTTAAACTCTTTTAGTTCTTAGAAAATGACAATTTAGTTACTATCTAACTTAAATGCTTATTTTCTTTTACACATAAAGTAGTTCTATAAACTATTCCACCTTTTTCCTCTTTAATGTTAATATGTTAAAGTTTTAAATTAAAAAATATAAGGTTATGCATTTTTACACTGCATTTAGGCTTAATTCATGTTACTTCCAGGAAATGGTAACTTCCAGGAATTAAAAATCACCATGGACTTTTGTTCTAATTAATATAAATTACAGAACGATTATTGGGGTTTGTAGGAAAATATAAAAATATAAAGAGTTTCATTGTTAAGGTTTTTTTCTTAGATATCTAAATACTTAATATGTAACTAAGCATATAGACTTTTCTATTTAAGTATGTTTAGGGATAATTCTATTTTTACAAATACAATAACAAAAAAGATCAAATAATTTAGGAATAATACCCTAAGGTTTGCTAATTCTTAGTATCTTTGGATATTAAGATTTTGCCAGTAGGTAATTTTAACAAAGTAGAATACTCATTCGAGATGGTCTTCCAAAATACATTCACAAATATTTTATTCTGATTTTATCAGTCCTCTATTTAAAGTTTTGGGAGAAAAATCAAAATTTTAATTCTTATTGAATTTAGCAATCGCACCAAGTACATTATAAACAGAATTATTTACAAACTTTCTGTAAGATTATCTTTAAAGTTATAAATAACAAATATTTCATATGTTTATCACACCACTAATTTTAAATGGTTGAATTAATTATAGTTATTTGACAAAACTTGTCAAAACCATGATCGCTTTGGATGGCACATTTGAGAAAGGACATTCATTTTAGTGATTAGTCATAGAGTCCTCTCTCCACACAATGAGAACACTCACCAGTATTTACCTATTATATTTGTTTTATTGTTTTCATGATGGTAACATCTGTCAAAATTTGAAAGGATTCGGTTCTATTTTTTGAACAACTCTTTACCTTAATGTGGACACCAATTTGTTCTGTTTATTCTTTTATCTTTTTTCTTTTTTTTTAACTGTAGGCATACATGGTTTCTGGTAGACATCTACAAAAAATGTTAACACTTACATTGGAGAAATTAACATGTGAGGAACAGTTAAGCAACTTGCTTTATCATTCTGTGCCTCTCTCTATATATATATATTTCCTCCTCTGTAAATTAGAGATAATAATACTATCCACTTCACAGGATGTGTGTAGGATTATGTGAGCTAATATATGGAAAGCTCTTAGAACACTCTCTTGCCCAGAGTAGGCATGCAATAAATATAAGCCTTTACTATTATGCTGTTGCCTAGCATATCACTATCTTATTTAAATAAATGAAAAACCTACTTTAATCAAATCAGATAATAAAATAGATTTTTTACATTTCTTATAATAATAATTAACAGTATTTATTGAGTGCCTACTGTATGCCAAGCACTATATGTGTGTACAATATCTTTAATCCTCTCAAAATGGACATAATTCTATATTACAGATGAGAAGACTGGGGATCATAGGGTTTGGGTAACTTGTCCCACATCAAAAAGCTGGTAAGTAGCAGAACTAGGGTTCATACTTGAAGCTTTGTATGTTCTTTTCACCATGCCAGGCTGAGGGTTAGCCATTTAGTATTATTTCCTCCTTATACATCAAATATGAGGCATCTGATTCGTTGGCCAGTGACAGCCAAATTTGACGAATTGTCACATTGGTACTCAAATTGTGATTTTTCACCTCTCATCTGTGCACCTGTTCATATGAAGATCTCAAGACCCCAATTCCAGAAATTCTAGTTTTTGCATAGGCTATGCGTGCCTGCCAGATATTCTAGGCCAGTGGTTCTCAAAGTGTGGTCCCACTCGGCAGCAGAAGCAAGGGCTTCTGCGAACTTGCTGGAAATGCAAATCTCTAGACTCCATGTCACACCTACTGGATGGAAACTCTAGGGACGGGCTGAGCAACCAGGGTTTTAGCAAGCCCTCCAAGTGAGGCATATTCATGCTAAAGTTTGAGGGCCACTGTCCTGGGCACTTCTGAGGCAAATGATGCTTGCATCACACTGGGGATTGCTGACAAGTGAGCTAGATACGTTTCAAAGATTTAGATCATGCATGTTTCAAATGTGTAGTCCAAGATCCCATGATATTAAATGCAGAAGACTTAAAAGATCATTTTATTTAAAGGGTCAGGGGACATTTATTTTGGCAAAATTATTTAGCTTCTCATTTTCCCCCACACTCTAGTCAGTATATTGATATTAACTCCAGAGCAATAATGCTACAGACCTGAGTAAAATCTTTATTTCTGGAAATATAGTAATTCCACATTGGGGCAGGAAGTTTTTTTTAAGTACTAAGTACATATTAACTCATTAAAAAATATATATAAATGAGTTTCTCCTAAAAATGTCTACACTTGTTAGTAAAAAAAATCTAAAGAGAGAGATAGCTGTAAGGACAATTTAATATTAAAATTAAGAAGCTAAATTCTCCCTGTTGAAAATGAGGGAAGAGACTTCTTCACCCTCCCTATTCTTAGAGCATTTATTTTAGAAAACATGTAATTATAAATATGAGGGTACTTCAAAAAGTTTGTGGAAAATGAGAATTGAAATATAATACAAACCTTTCCATGAACTTTGTGAAGTACCCTCATATTTTCTGTGTCTTTGAAATGTGTGCAAATCTTTTAAGAAGATAAATAAGCCCCTTGCCAGCTTTCTAACCCAGAAATGTCTTTCTCAAGGATCTGGAAGCTATCTATTTGAAATGTACACATCAAGGGGGATCGTACCCCAGTCTCCCAGTTTCTGTGCTAGGGTAAGAGCCTCAATCCCAGTTGCAAAACAACCTCCTCTCATAAAGACAAGAATGGTTTGTTTTATTTTGTGTAGATCCAATTAAATAACACAGATGATCACCCCAATTGCCAGGTGAATTTGGAATGAACTGTATTTATAAATCAAGTCCTCTAACTCGAAAAGTAATTATTCTTTATCTTAAGAATGTGTATGTGATTGGGTTGTATCTGCTTGGCTATATAGAAGGGTGACTTTGGAATGTCTTAGCAGAATGCCTGTTATGGGCATAACATTCTGATTTAATGCATATTCAGTAATAAAATGGTTTCTTGCCCTACTACCTTTGTGAAGAGGTTTTGCGGGTTGAGAGAAAATTTTGCTTTTAATTATATTGCCTCAACATAGAAAAATCCTGTTTTATAATATATAGAATTTTTTTTCTGTTAATTCATATTAACAATAAAAAATTTCATCAATTTCAAGAATCAGTTGACTGTCCTGAAAACCTAATAAAGCAAAAGCACATCTGAGTCTGATGGAGCACGTAAAACCAGATTTTCTGATACTGATATTTTGTTCATAACCTTTTAAAAACAGCAGATCTTTCTCATTTGGATATATGATTTTAATGTGGTCTTAAAACAAAAGGCTTTTGCTCTCTTATGCTCTCTACTAACAATAGGCTTATGTGTTCTAGTGGAAAGTGCATGGATTAAAAAGCAGATTTTTGTCTCAAAGTTCAATTTTTGCTGTCAAGCAACCTAAATTTCAAAGGACATTTTGTTACCACAATAAGATTCAAAAATAAATCAATGACCAATATTTAACGTTTTCAAAACATAATGATTAGACTTGGCATTAAATTTCCTAAGTGGCTATTGCATAATAACTTGAGTAGTGTTCATTAAGTATTATTTCATAATCAATTCAGTTTAATTTTTCCATTTCATTGAGCCTATCAAGCTTTATTGTTACAAAATTCAGTTACTATTATACCTGAAAGAATCTCTTGCTTGATTGACTAGAATTTTTTCATGTCTAGCTTTTCTTTCTCGTTTAAGTTTCAAGTTCTTTAGACTATTTCTCTCTTTGACAGTTTGAATCTCTTTGTTTGCAGGCCTTCTTAATTTTCTTCATCATTAACTTCCATTTCCTAGCTACTCTTAATGTTGCCTTCACAAGGTTGACTTGGATGCTGTTAGTAAGATTAGAATTTTGACTGTAAGCATTGATTCCATTTAAGGCCGGATATAGATTTTTTTTTTTTTGTCTTTTTG
Organism: Galeopterus variegatus; assembly: GCF_000696425.1. NCBI lineage: Eukaryota > Metazoa > Chordata > Mammalia > Dermoptera > Cynocephalidae > Galeopterus > Galeopterus variegatus. The sequence goes on along the minus strand of NW_007727830.1, from coordinate 138,382 downwards.
TCTTATTTTTCCGTGTCCGGCAACGGATTGCAACCCTCAGTGTTGCCCCCGTACCGGACCAGGGACCGGCAACGGGATTGCAAACCTCGGTGTTGCTCCCACGCCTCGCTCAGCCAGTGAGCGGGAGCCGGTCTGTATGTGGGATCCGAACCCTCGGGCGGCAGCGCTGCCGCGCCTCCTAAGCGGCGCACTATCCAGTGCGCCACTGGGCCGGCCCCTACTGATGACTTTTTAACTATAAATTTTAGACTTTTCTATGAGATTAAAAGTAAAAGGGTATCTTAAGAACAACGCCTGCTTAGCCTTTAGGACACTTGCCCTACCTTGAAAATCTACCATTTTAAACAAATTCTAGATATACAATCATTTAAAAATGAAGTTAAAAATTAAAATCAAATTTATTTAGATATTTTTCTTCTTGCTTTCCTTTTACTTCAAAAACTAAAACTCATTTACCTCATTTCTTTACTTCTTTATAGTAGATGTTAGGAAATATACTTGAGAAATCTGGAGGACAAATTGCAGATTAGTTTATGCCAAATGTAGCCTCTATTTAAAAAAAAAGATTTATGCTTATATATCAAAGTTGAGATAAAAATTTTATTGCAGATTGGTACAAGAAATTTTGTAAATTCTCCTTAGGGAAACCAACTCTAAAACTAGTTTTAGGGCCGGCCCGGTGGCGCACTGGAGAGTGCGCCGCTTGGGAGCGTGGTGGCGTTCCCACCGAGGGTTCGGATCCCATGTGGTGACCGGTTCCCGCTCACTGGCTGAGTGCGGCGCAGGCGCAACACCGAGGGTTGTGATCCCGTTGCCAGTCCCCAGTACGGGCGCGACACTGAGGGTTGTGATCCCTTACCGGTCAGTAAAAAAAAAAAGGAAAAAAAAAAAAAAACTAGTTTTAGAGTTGAATTTTAATTCAAGTCCCTTACCTCTAGTATTCAGTTTGCATTAGTTAAATTTAAATAAATTTTCAGGGCCCTGAAAATTAATCATCTATATTAACATATTATTACAGAGAAATTAATCTTACTACTAAGCAGTGTGTTAGATAATGCAGTGAATGTTTATGTGCTAATTTTTAAAACATCTAATATAAGCGTCATAAATTTTTTTCTAAAGTCTGGTGATTTGCTTATTTTAAGAGAAAAACTATTTTAAGAAATGTTTTTAAGTGTCTTTTGACTATTTTTAAGCAACAAGTTTAAACTACTGTATAAAATAACTATCATGCTAAAAGAAATTTTCTAAATGATACACAAAAAAACCTTGTAAAGCTTAGGCCAATCACACACACACACATAAACCTCCAATAAAAAGAGACATGGGTAAAAATGTCCACACTATGAAATGAGTATGTAAAAGTATGACTTGTATCAAGGTTCTCTGTGCACAAGTGATAGGCCCTGGCAAGCAATAAAGATGAGTGTTAATTTACTTACTTGCAGTGAAAAAAAAAATCTGAAAGACTGTAGGTGTTAAGCTTTATATATCAGCAAAACCACATTGTAAAACAGGAAGGAAACAAACTTTGAAACATGCAATAAATGTTTCATTCACATCTCATGTGGTAATATTTCTTAGAAGTAGTCTAAGACATCTAGCTAAAAGCGTAGTGTCTTAAAAGTTATTATCATACCATCTCATATAATTCTCAATACCATCTCTTACAAGAAAAGCTGTTAAAATAATCTGCAAAGGCAAGATAGCATATATCAGTTTTCTGAAATTCTTGGGAGAGAAAACTGGATGTTCTGAACTTGACAAAATGTCAAGACACAAAAAAGAAAATTTATAAATGTGCTCATACATTAGACACATTTTTGAGCCAGTCAGTATGACAGGATCTGGGAAAGTGATGATGAGCATGGTAGACAGAAGCTGCCCTTACACAGAACAGAAAAGGACAATTAAACAGTCCCTCTGACGGTGCTGTAACACAATGACAGCAGATATACAGGAGCAGTGGGAGCCATAGCAAGAAACCCTGACCTGATCTGGGGAAAGGTTTAAGGATCCAGAAGGGCTTCCTGGAGGACGTGACATCTCAGCTGACACCTGAAGGATGAGTTGAAGTTAGCAAGGTGAAGAGGAGAGAAAAGACTCTTTCACGTGGAGAAAATAGCTCATGTGAAGACTTGGAGGTGAGAGAGAACGTGGGACCCTGGAGGAATACAAGTTCCACAGGGCTGGAGCCTAGACCCCCTAGAGTGTTGAGAGGCAAGAAATAAGCCTGAAAATATAGATAGAGATAGGGCATAAAATGCGTACTACATAACATTAAGGAATACTCGCTTATGTAAGGAGGACAAAAAGTCTTTGAGATTGATGTTTCAAAGGGGCTGCTCTTTGTGAAATGGGCTGGAGGAATGCAGAGGAGGTAGGAGGATGACTTGGAGAGTGTGGAGTATACTAACATTTATAAAACAAATGTGTTTCACAGGGCCTAGTCTCCAAAGCCCTGTAGTTTCAGGTATAACTTAACCTTTTAAAATTACATATGCAAATGTTAAGCTTGCAAAAGACAAGAAACTTTCCTCAGGCTAAAGTCTCTGATGTAGATAAAGAATTGTAACACAGCAAAATTGCTGGCTCAAGGACAGACGTCTTTGGAGCAGGTTAACCTAAAGTTACTTTATTGCTATGTAAACATACTAAGGAAAGTGCTGTAGGGAAAGAAAATGTTTGCTAAGAACAAGCTTTTGTTGGTGGATCGACTTAACCTTTTGCAAATTGCATTATGGAATGTCACTTTGTTATTTCACTGATGTTACCAGCCTCTATTATTAAACTATACTTAGCCATAACTCCACCTATGTTCCTTTTCTGTAACTTTCTGGCCTGGAGAATAAATACTGAGACAGAACCCCAGTTCAGGGTTAATTTCCCAAGGAGGAATGCCTCTCTCTTGAGGGTTCCAGGAAATTAACCCCTTCAGGGTGTCTCACTGCTCAGAAGAAATGGGCTTTGAGTAATCCTTTTTGCATCTCCATCACCCCGTGTGAGGCAAAGCAACAGGAGAGGCTGTGGCAGTGCAGATGGGATGAATTTCGTGAGGCCATGCTGTATTTGGAGGTAGAGTTGCCAAGTCCTGATGAGAGACTGGCTGAGCAGAGTGGGTAGGACAAAGTAAGGGATCAAAGTGATTCCCAAGTTTCCAATTTAACCAACTGGGTGCATGGTGGTGCCAGTCACTAAGAAAGAAATGCCAAGGGAATGGCAATTTGGGTTTGGCATATAGATGAATTTTGGACATGTTGAGTTCAAGGTACCTGTGAACCTTCCACATCTTGATGTCCAGAGCTTGGTTCATGGACTGGGAACTCAGGAGAGGAACCCGGGATGGAGATGGAGTTCTGGAAGTCATCAAATTACAGTTGTTAATTGAAATCCAGAGAGTAGGTGATTTCTCCCCAGAAGAGTATGTGTGGTCATGATGTCGGAGGCAGGGCCCAGGGGTCCCGATAGTCGTCCTCAACCCACCTTGTCCTCTTACTAGGTTCTTGACTTGGCCACAAGAAAGAATTCAAGATCGGTCACAGTAGAAAATGAGAACAGGTTTATTATAACAGATAAGAAATACAAGTTCCACAGAGAGAGTGCAGCATAGCTTCAGAGACTGAGCAGGGCCCACACCAAGTCTAACACAAATGTAAGTTCAGTACAAGTATCAAGTTTAACACAAAAGCGAGAAATACATACTTAAAGTTCAGTACAAAGTACAGGCTGGCTCAAGAGAATGAGCAGCTGCTTGCTGAAAGTAAGTTTGATAGAAAGTAAAGTATACACACCTCAGCTGGCAAAGTGCAGGTTGCTTCAGGAAAGTGAGCAACGGATCCCACCTTCTGCTGGGATTCGGCTTTCATAGTTTTTCTACCTAATGAATATTCGATTCAGGGGATGGCTCCCAGTTACATAACATTAGTCTTGCACATGCTCAGTTAATCTCTTCCTGGAGCATGTTCATTGGTCAAATCCTGTCACATGCACCAGACATATTCATGAATGTTCTGTGCTCTATAGCACCTCTAGTGAGAAGGTCATTCAGAGGATAAATTCCACTTTACTGAGCATGCCTGGCTACTAGGGTTACATAACTCCTCTCTACTGAGCATGCCCAGCCACTAGATTTGCATAAGCCAACCCCTTGTGGTCTCATTTTCTCTGTGTTGGTGCTAAAAATAGATCTAATTGGCAATGGTAGCTTTCCTCTAGGGGACAGCCTACAGTAGGGGCCTGAAACCTTGAAGAAAGGTTTGAAACCCAGAGGTGTGTCCTGTAGCTCGAGTCAGGGAAACTGAGCACCTCTTGTATCAGTCAGAAGTGAAGTGACCTAGGAGGAACCCTACAGAGAATTATAAATGTGTGATAAGCAGAGAAAGAAGGTCTTGTGTCTTAGCCCAGATTTCCCAAAAAGCAAAGACTGAAACAAAGCTGCATGTTAACCCTTTATTGGGGTTGGGGATCTCCTAGCAAGACAGGAAGAATAAGAGAAAAATAGGAGTGAGGTAGGAAAGGCGGGGAAACAAATGCAGGGTGATGTGCCAGATAGTTGCTACAGCTTCAGGAGAAAACACAGGCTGGTGTTTGGTCATGCAAGACATCTCCAGAGAGACTCTACGAAACCACTGTCATTGAAGTAGTCTCCCAGGCAGGAAGGAGTGCAGTCTGTCTACCAGCTCCTCCTCACGTCCTGCCTCTCACTGCTCACCGGCCTTGCTGTGCATTCACTTCCCTGCATTTCTTGGCTGTGTTAACCATCCTTTCCAGGCAGCCCTCAAGAAATCAGAAGCCTCTGTGGTCTATTTTGCTCTAGTCCTGAAACTAGAACTTCTAGTACTCACTCCCTTCACAATGGCACAGTGGAGGCCTTGCCAAAGCCCAACCCTTGGGAGACCTGAAATAGATGACAGTGTCACAAGATGCAGTCCTGGTGGCAGAAGCTGGAGTTTTGCAAATGATGTGGACCTCACTGGGCCTCCCTAGCTAGGAATCAAGATAAGTGCCTAAAAGACTTAATAATTTATATATGTATACCTCACAATATATATTGTATATGTATCAGAAGGAGTCAAATTTTTTAAAGTGCCAAGTGAAAGTGGGTCGGGTACATCCTGTGAGGAAGACCGAGAAGTTAGCCAAGTGGAAGACAGCAGAGTGGTGTCAAGAATGAGAAGGGAGCCAGCCCTGTGGCTCACTCAGGAGAGTGCGGCACTGGTAGCACTGAAGCCACAGGTTCGGATCCTATGTAGGGATGGCCGGTATGCTCACTGGCTGAGTGTGGTGCAGACAACACCTTGCCAAGGGTTGCGATCCCCTTACCTATCAAAAAAAAAGAATGGCAAGGGACAAGTGTGCCTGATGTTTCTGCCGAGTAAATAAAATAGACGCTGCAGTGGATGTGAGTGGGTTCTCGCACTTCCAAGAATGCAGTTTTCCATGGGAACCACACCTTCCCTGCTATGGGTCCATTCAGTGTGAGTTGAGTGACCTGCACCCAGTGGTTCTTAGGGGTAGTGCGTGGCCCAGGTGCAGACAAATGTTGTGACATCCCTCACTCCCAAACACAGAGGTGGTCTGTGATCCAGTGAGGTTAATGGGACTCCGTGCCAGGGATTTTGCTGGAACAATTGGTAAAGTGCTGGAAGCCTGGGACTTTTAAATTTTTAAACCAGTGAACGCCCTTTCTTTGCTTAAGGCAGTTTGAGTTGTTTTTCGGTCATTCTGCTATTTTTGCCCCTCTGGACTGCTACAGAATCAGAGGTGTCCATTGGATTTAGTCACAGGGACCCTGTGGCCACCATGAGGATGGTGGCAGTGGAGTGGGGCTGGCAGAGGTTGGGGTGATTCTTACTGTTGCTTTGCACTGCTTCACCCCCCATGGATTTGTCACCCCTCTTCCCCTGAGTGATGGAGATGCAAAGGATTACTCAAAGCCCATCACTTCTGAGCAGTGAGAGACCCTGAAGCAGTTAACTTCCCTGGAACCCTCTAGTGAGAGGGATCCCTTCCTTGGGAAATTAACCCCGAATTGGGATTCTCTTCCTGCATTTATTTTCCAGACCGGGAAGTTAAGGAAGAGAACAAAGGTGGGGTTATAGTTTAACAATATAGGCTGGTAACTTTCAGTGAAACAAGACAGATGACATTCCAGTAAGGCAATTAACAAAAGCTTGATCTTAGCAAACGTTCCTTCTTACAGCCATTTCTCAGTATCTTTACATAACAATCAGTAACTAGTCTGTCCTTGAGCCAGCAACCTGCTGTGCCACAAATCTTTATCTTACACCAGAGACTTATAGTCTGAGGAAAATTTCCAGTCCTCTGCAAGGCCAATATTTGAAACTGCAAGGCTTTGGAAAACCAGGCCTGTGAAGTACATATGCTTTATAGTATATTCCACACTCACTACCTCATCCTTTTTCCTCACCCCTCAGAAAGCTGTTTTGTCTGCTTATGAGAGGCCTGTGGATGATGTTCAGAGCACCCATGGGAGGAAGCAGAAGGACACATGCAGTTTGTGTGGCATCTTTAAGCTCTTTGCCCTTGACCTCACCAGGCAGCAAGTGGGCTGCCTCTTCCTGGGCTCCAAAGCACCTCTAGAATTCAGCAGACCCCCATCAGTCTTCAAAGAATGCAAGGACTCCATTGTAATAAATTCATATTTTCCCCACATACCTAATCCTGTACCAGGTGTACAGTGGACTTTATTCAGTATAGGTTCATTTGAAACACCTGACCTTCCTGAGCAAGGAGCAGCCCACAGAGGGGACTCTGTCTGTAGATTCCACAGAAGATGGTGTCCTGATGGCTGAACAGGATTATATTTTCATTAAATTTTCAAAATGCAATCACTGTTAAAATTGTAGATATGGACATCTGTATATTAATTTTACAATTCTTTTCTTACCTCAACTCTTCCTTAGGGTGGCAACAAATTTGTTACTCAAACCTCAGTTTCCCCTGATAATATTTCTCGCACCTGTTGCTCCTTTTCTATATAAGTCATGTTCCGAGTCAGGTGCACACTAAGGCTGGCCCAGAATGGAGCAAAACTTCCTAATTGGTCTTCGTGCCTCCAGTCAGCACCTGCTCTCATACATGTTCTTAACAAGTTAATAATTTCATAATTTCATCAAATGCCTGAGCCTTAGTTAAAACAGAGGCACTGAATGACCATGTAACTATGGAATATTTATACACAGGTACTTCAAAAAGTTCACGGAAAAATAGAATTAAAACATAATACGAATCTTTCCATGAACTTTTTCAAGTACCCTCGTACTTCTGGTACAGCACTTAAGATAGCCGGCCTTTTATTATAATTAGTTGTAGGCATTTATGTCTTTATGTTTATCTGTTAGTCTTCCTTAAATCATAATAAATTTTTTGAGGTTCAATATGATTCAGTGGGCCCCAATTCATACATAAGACAACAAGGCAATTAAATGGAAAGAGATTTGCTTAAGTACTGGCATGTGTCAGGTGGATACGGAGTTCTGAATTAGTTGTAGCCTGAGACCTGACATTGTTCTGCTTATTATTTTATTCCATGGATCCCATCAAGATGGAACACAATATCAGTCCTGGTCCTATAGTTTTAATAAATTCAATAACTATGTGGTAAAAACAGACAATAGTGATTGACTGAAACTTTTTTTTAAATAAAAAATTCTTCACTGCCATGTCCCTTTCTGCTTGTATTTTGGCTGGATCTTGACTGAGACTTTACACTCTTTCAAACTCAGAGAATATCTTTGGTAAACAAAAGCATATACATTTGAAATTAAAAATCACTGAAAGATATTTGCTGATTTCTATCTGCATCTGCAAAAAATAAATTCTTTTCTGAAAGGAAAAGGGAATGCATTCTCAAGGTTAATTTCCTCTGGGTAAAGTGTTGTTTTCAGAAAAATGCTAAGGTTTTTTTACTTTTCTTCAACACATAACTTCTGATTTAATTTTTATTCACATTTTACATTCATATTTGCATGATAAAGAGATGCTATGCTATTTTTAAATACCTTTTTATCATCTGAATTGCTGAAGAAAGAGACCTAGGGGATAAAATAGAATAGAGATTTTTAAACCTCATATTGGATGAATTTCCCTAATCCTCTCAATTCCAGCACTAATTAGTAGTGGCAGATGACTGTCTTCCTTGTGGAAAATGTGGAATGAATATTTATCACAATTTTCTGAATTTCATCTCAGTGCAATAATGTCTTCTCATCCTTTTCTTCCTTTTTTTATGATGGAACCACGTTTGTAATGGAAGTTTGGGCCTTTGATGTTAAGAATAATCATCTAAATTGTGTCCTAGCAGAAGTCTGCATTTGGTTGGCTGGCCTGTGATCCCAAATCTCTCCACTCACTTTTGACCTGGCAGCCTAGTCTAAGGCACTGCGAGATGTGTGCGGAACCAAGGTTGTTGCTAAAGAGTGATAAAGGCTTTTCAGAAAGATAAGAAAAATGTCTTATCCAAAAATGTTGGGACAAAAATAAAGCTCTAAAACCATCCTTTTTCCTTTTCAGCCAGTCTGTTTGCAAAATATATCTGAGGATGTTTTAAAGAGGTTGGTTACTGGGAGAATGAGGAATAGCTTGGTGTGTGCCGAGACCTTGTTTCTTGTTTGGCGTTTCCCTGGTAGAAGAGGGTGATTGTGGAGCACTACGCTGTCGTTTTGGGGGCGGATGAGTCACACTCCCACCAAGCATTTCACACACAGTACCTTCTTACGTATTCCACATAGTACATTGTGGGAGGCAGGATTATTGTACCTTTTTTTAAGAAATGGAAACAGAGTCACAATTTCACAACTTAAGATCACCAGATCAAATACTATCAACATTTAAAAATCTTTGATTTCTCGACAGTCACAGTGGAAGACAGAGGGCTGTGGAGAGATGCCTTCAAAATTTAGCAAGCAAAATATCTCTTACTTAGATTACATGTCAAGTCAAACTATGAGTCAATCAAGGACGGAATAAGGACATTGTCAAACAAGAGATTCTCAAACAACAACAACAAAACCTACCGTTCCTTAAGAGGCTGTGGTCTAACAAAAGAGTAAAGTAAAAACAGAAAAGAAAAAGAGGAATTTAAGGGCTACAAGAAACAGGAGATAACAAACACGAGAAGCTCTTTCTCCACCACTTCCTTTGGATCTGGACTGGCTGTGACTATGTTAGGAAAATGAAACGGTAGCAAAAGTGACATAAGCAAAAGCTTAAAAGTGCTTGGGTGTTAGAGCCCCCTGAGTACTGCTCTTCGGACCCCTGTCATCTCACTGAGTGGAAGAGCTTGAGCTTGCCCGCCAGATGCTGAAAAACGCACAGTCCAGTCATGCCTCCAGTCAACCTGCCCAACCTGTCAATCCCGGAAGCATAGTCCCTAGCTGAATGGCCCTCAGACACGTGCATGAATGCTACTGAGAGGACCAAAAAAATCACTTGGCTGAGCCTAGCCAGAATTGCTGGCCCACAAAATTTTAAGCCAAATAAATGAGGGTTATTTTAAGCAACTAAATTTTGCAGTAGCTTTTATGCTACAAGAGATAGTTGATAATGAATTTGGAAACTAAATGTAAGGTACTGCCAAAAGAAAAACTTAAAATACATGGCATTGGCTTTGAGACCAGGCAGCACGCAGAAGCCAGAAAATCAGTGAGGATGCTGTCTGCGAAGTTTGGAAAATAGTGACAAGAGTTATATAGAAGTACAGCAATTTGCAGAACTAATACCTGCAGTAACTTTACAACAAGCAAGTACCTAATAAACTTTCAGATTGCTAAGGAGATCACTAGATGGAATCTTGAAAGTGCTATTTTATTTCTTTTATGATAAGGGGCAGGAAGAGAGAAACAAATTAAAGAAAGCATTGCTTAGTTTTCAAGCATAATTTAGGGGGAATATCAAAGGCCCTGGACTTACTGAGTTAGAAAATAAAACTTTCTCATGTTTTTGCCTCTCCAGCTAGTAAAAGAATTTTAATGGAAAATATCAAATCAAAAGTGTGGCTGTACAGTCAATTGGTAATACTTCTAAAAGATTTAGGGTGGTGCTATAAACACCACTCAACTAGATTAAAAGACTCCTAAAAAGTTATGGACATGTTTTAAGGATTTTAACCAAGCAAAAGAGCCCCCAGCTTCAACTTAAAGGGACCGAGACTGTTCAAATTTCGAAAAGTAGACTCCCAAATTTCCATTTGCAGAAAGCAGAGTTAGGTAGCTGCTCATCTGCAAAATAGGCCATTTTTTTCATGAGGAGGAAAGGATATTTCACAAAAGGTACCAAAAGCCCAAAAGATAGAGCCAACAGCTATGAAGAGCTCTGGATTAGGAAGCCATTTCTAGGGTACAGTAAAGAAAATGACTTGGGGACCCTCCAGGAAGCAGAGCCAAGCTCTAATCAAGGAATATCTTCTCCCTATAGAGTAGGAAATCCTGCAGGATTTCAGAATTCTTATGAACTAGGGATTGGCTTTTTGGTTGGGAATGTCTATTACCATATGTTACAATTATCTGGTAGAGTATGGCACAGTATAGCATATATGGTATATCTATATAGTATGCATGTAGGGAATTTGGATGGTAAGGGGCATATACCTTGTCTTAGTTCATTGGTCTCTGGATATAGAGGACTCACATTTAAGGAGATGCTGAGATTCTGGACTTAAAATCTGATGCCATAATCATACAAGATGAGACTTTTGGGGAATGTGAGATGAAGGGCATATTCTGAAGTGAGAGTAATGTAAGTTTCTGTGACCAGAAAGCAGATTGCAGTAAATTGCAAAAATATCCACAGTGCTTTGTAGCTCTTTCCATCAAAGGTCAAATGTTCTTCCACCTCCAGGAATTTGGGCTGGCCATGTGACTTGCTTTGGCTTATGACATAGAAACAAATAATTACGATGCAAGGAGAGGGTTAAAAAGTGCATGTGCACTGGGGATTCCTTTCTTGCTCATTTTGGGACCATACAAAGAAATCAGAGCTAGCCTGCTGGATAATCAGACACATGTGGTCCAATCACCACCTTTGCCCCAGCTAAACACCCAGGCTCATGAAGACTTAGAAGATAAGCCACCTAGCTGAGAGGCACATATAAGAGAGAGCCCAGATAAGACCAGTAGGAGAACCACCCAGCTGAGCCCAGACCAATTTGCTGATTCACAGATCAAGAGCTAAATAGCTGATTGCTTTGGGTAGTTTGTTGCACAGGAATTGCTAACTAGTATCTCACCACACAGCAATTGGCTGGTGAACTGTTCATTCTACACTTCAGAAAGTGACATATCGGGCTGGCCCCGTGGCGCACTCGGGAGGGTGCAGCGCTGGGAGTGCAGCGTCGCTCCCGCCGTGGGTTCGGATCCTATATAGGAATGGCCGGTAAGCTCACTGGCTGAACGCGGTGCGGGCGATCCCACACCAAGGGTTGCGATCCCCTTACAGGTCGCAAAAAAGACAAAAAAAAAAAAAAAAAATAAGAAAGCGACATATCACCCACTCACTTCTCTTCTGTATCCCTACTGTCCACACTTTAATTCAAACCTGTCCCAGTTTGGGTGGGCCTATTTTTAAGTGTCAGAGTATACTGAATATTTGTGCTGGAGAGTGTCTAGAAAGAGGTGGTTGTTCAATGTCTTGAAAAAAGAGTAGTAATGCCTTGACACATGGATAAAAATTAAGAGGCCAAACCCATTTGAGAGATAGATGTCCATGTATTCCCTCCTCTATGAGGATATTTATCATTATTCCATCACCCCAGTATCCTTTTTATTTAGAAATCATTCAAATTTTGGAGCAGTCTTTTTGACAGTAAGCTTGACTTTGCCAAGGTCACAAAGCTAAATTAGTTCTACAGTCAAGTGGCAACCTGAGGGACACTCATTCCACTTCATCTCCTCATCCTTCTTGGTTTACTCAGATCTGTCTCTTGTCCCCATGAGTAACAGTGACCTGCTCTGTGAGTACCCACCTTCACATTGCCTCCTGCTCTAACAAGGGGAGGCTGGAGAAAGAGCTGAGTTCAACCCTCGCTCCTGCACTTACCAGTTCTGTGTTGGGGTGATTATATGTACCCCGTGGTGTTTTATGAGGATCATGTGGGATGATGCATGACAAATAACTTAGGGCCTTGTATGTATTAAACTCTCTATTTTTCATAGATCAATGTGACTGATGGGTACATAGCATCTCTGCTTTTGCTGTCATTGTGACAGCAAAGGGTTTATGAGACTGCAGTGTTTGAGCATGGCCCATCACACTGGATGGAGATGTGGGGATGCTTTGTCTGGTGTATCTATTTAGTATGTGCTGTTTCTGGTCTAAGGGGAGGAGCAGATTTGGTCATGCATGACTGCATCTCTGGCTAGCCGAATGCCTCAGGGGGAGGTCTGCCTGCCTGGCAGAACAGGAGCCAATCCTGGAACAACGTCATGGTTTAGGAGGCCACAGGGCTTCCTGGGTTGAGCACAGGAACAGGAATCACAGGGTCTGGCTTTATGCCACTGGGTCCCAGCACTAATTTGGTGAGTGACCTTGGGCAAACCACTTTCCTCTTCTTCTTTCCATTAGAGGAAAATAATCGATCTTATGGGCCACCTCACAAAGATGCAGTGAACACGAATGTAGACTATCTGGAGCAGCTTCCGAGGGAAACACTAGAGGACATAATTAGTTTTTTATTCTATGATTAAGTCTATAAATAGTGAGGTGATATCCACATCTGAATTATATTTTTAAAAATGAGACTTTACTTTTTAAAAAGAAATTTCTAAGAAAGATGAAGACCAATGATTTGGACTTTAATTAGTAGAGATGATGATCTGAAAAGTACAAAGAGGAGGACTTTGCACAGCCTTAACACATCTGGACTCGCCAGAGAGATGCCGAGACTGCTGGAGAAGAATAGGATATGCACATCAGATTTTCCAGACTAAAGGAAAAGAGGGTCAGAGGGATGCCAGCGAGATGGCAGAATAGGACTCTCCAGTGTTCATTTCCCTGTGGAAACATCAATTCAAACAACTATCCAATCGCGAAAATACCTTTACAAGAGCTAAGGAACCAAGTTAAGAGATGGCAGCCCTGGATGTAGCACTGAAACAAGAAAAGATGGAGAGACGCCTGTGTGGAGGGGAAGGAGAGGCAAGTGAGCACTGGACTTTGCCTCAGACCCAACACCAGAATGGCACCATTATAGCCCAGTGCCAGGCAGACCCCCATGGGCCCAGACTCCAGGCATGTACCTGTAGACTGAGCCTCCTAACACACCCTGACACCAGGCAGGACCCAACAGCCCCAAACTCCAGATCTGCCCAAAGGCCAGGCTGGCCCCAGCAGCCTCAGGCTATGGACCATCCTCAGCACTGGGATGACACCCAATGGACCCAGGCTTCAGGCCCACAAGTGCATAATGGTTTCTCTCCCCTTAACTTGCTTTGTTTTTCTTCATTGCATTTATGCTCATAACTATAATATAACTTGTTTTCTTGTTCACTTTTATCTCCTTCACTAGAACTTAAGCTCCTGGGGCCATTGTTTTTGTCTTGTTCATTGATGTACCCCCAGTGTGTAGGAATGAGTTCAGCCTGAGTAAATATTTGTTGAATAAATGAAATAATATCTTTAAAGACTTTTGATAGTGTACATTTTAATATTATTAAAATAAAAACCCAGGGGAGTGACATCATCAAGACACAAAATAAGAGCCTGCAGCTCTCGTCCTCACAACAGCAATGCCAATTTTGACAACCACCCACAGATGACAGCACCTCTGTGGGAGAACAGGAGTCCAGCAGAGAGGATCCAGCACCTTGTGGGGCCAAAAATCTGTGAATGGATACATTGAAGTTGGCAAGGGAATAGTTTCACTTTACTCTCATCAAGACAGCACAGCTCAGTGGCAAGAGAAACCCCCATGGCCTAAAATTTATCCCAAAGGAGAAAGTGAGAGCTTAGTGAACACTCTGCTTCTCCAGCCATGTGGGATGCACCCCAGAAGGCCCACATCTGTCTCACATACTGAGATAATTGGCATGGCTGAATAGCCTGTATGCAGCTAGGAGCAGGGCAAAAGCATGGGGTCTCTGAAGAATGGAAGCACAGAACTCAGCAAAGGTCATGGTTTCTACTAACACCTGATGGACTCCACCAGGAGGCCTTCCCACTAACCTCATAAGAAGAGGTCAACTGCAGAACCCCCAGCTAGCCCACATGTAGCCCCAGAAATCTGTATGGCCCTTCCCTTTGCAACCAGCCCCCCACATGTGTCCCTGCAGATAGTACATGTAAGCCTGTACAGATTATACACAAGCTCATACAGTCAGATCAACTCTGCTGAATTGGGAAAGGGCACCAGAACTTGAACACCGTAGGGCACTGCTATAGGGAAAATAAATGGGAAGCTCTCAACCTGGCTTTGTGGGGTGGAGAGAAGGCATGGGATACAATCCTAAGATATCCTCTGCAAGAGGTATAAGGAAAAGTGGAGTGGGTTCATCCATAGAAAAGGCCTGAGAGACCTGCAGAATCCCTAGCTGGGCTGACCAGTGAAGATCTCTCTCTCTCCCAAAGCCAGTCAGTAAATACTGTAGAAAATAACTGCTTCTTCAAAAGCAAAGACAGCTAATCAATATTTCAGGTAACACAAAAAATCAAAGAAACATGACACCAGCAAAGACACACAATAATTTTCCAGTAACTAACCACAAAGAAATCTATAAATTGCTTGACAAAGAATTCAAAATAATTGTCTTAAGGAAGCTCAGCAAACTACAAAAGAACACAAAAAATGATAAATGTTTGAGGTGATGAATATGCTAATTATCCTGATTTGATCATTGCACAATGTATACATGTATCAAAATATTACTCTGGACCCCATATGTACAATTATTACATGTCAACTAAAAAAAATAATAAGAGAGAATACAGATAGCCAATTAGCATTATCAGGAAAACAATACATGAACAAAATGAGAAGTTCAACAAATACATAGAAATCATTTTTTAAATATTCAAACAGAAATTCTAGAGCTAAAAACCACAAAAAAAATAAAATGAAGATTGAAACAGAGAGTTTCAAAAGAAGTTCTCCAAACAGCTTCAACAGTAGCTCTTTCTTTGATCAAGCAGAAGATAGAATCTGTGAACTCAAAGACATATCATGTTAAATTATCCAGTCAGAAAAAAGAAAGAAGAATAAAGAAGAGTGGACAAAGCCAGTGTGGTTTATGGAACAACATCAAGTGAATCAATATATACATTTGGAAAGTCCAAGTAGAAGGCGGGGGGCAGAAAAATTATTTAAAGAAATACTGGCCAAAAACATCCCAAATATTGGCAGGGATATGAACATTTAGGTTTACAAAGCTTAAGAGTCCCCAAACAAGGGTCAACCCGAAGAAGATTACTATGAGACACATTATAATAAAATTATCAGAAATTGAAGACAAATATATAAGAAGGAAGAGAAAAGCAACTCATCATATACAAGAGAAATTCCATGGATTATTAGTAAATTTCTCAGCAGGCCAGGAGAGAGTGGAATATATTCAAAGTTCTAAAACAAAACAAAAAACACAACCAAAAATCTTCCAACCAAAAATGCTAAACACAATAAAGCTTCCCTTCAGAAATGAAAGACAAAGACTTTCCCAGACAAATAAAACTAAGGCAGTACATCACCACTAGCTCTGCCTTATAAAAAATACTAAAGGGAATTTCTCAAGTTGAAGTGAAAGGATAAAAATAAGTAGCATGAAAATATCTGAAAGTACAAAACTCAATGGTAAAGGTGAGTATATATTAAATTTAGAATACTCTAATATTGTAATGGTATGTAAATCATTTTTAAGTCTGATTTAAAAGATAAAAAGCAAACATTGAAAATAATTATGGCTACAGGAACATGATAATGCATACAGAATATAAAAAGTAAATTGTGAAATCAATAACATAAAATGTGCCGGGGAGAGTAAAAGTGTTCAATTAAGTTGTTATCAGCTTACAACAACCTGTTATAACTAAAAGATATTTTATATAAGCTTTATGGTAACCATAGGAAAAAGTCCTCTTGTAGATACAGAAAAGGTAAAGAGAAAAGAATCAAAGCATACCACTAAAAAAAAAAAAAAAAATCAAATCTCAAAGGAAGACAGCAAGCAAGAAACTGTACACAAATACTGATAGTCAACTCTGTACTCCATAAATATGTATAAATGAAAAAAAAAGAAGCATGATACCTATGCAGGGAATTAAAAAGAAAAGAAAAGAAACAGAGAAACTACAAAACAAAAAATGATTACAATAGCAGCAGTAAGTTCTTACCAATCAATAATTACTTTAATTCTAAATGGATCAATTTATCTAATCAAAAGATGTGGAGAGGTTGAGTGGATTAGAAAAAAAAAAAAAATACAACCCAACTATGTGTGGCCTACAAGTGACTCACTCCATCTTTAAGGACACACATAGGCTGAAAGTGAAGATATGAAAAAAAAAATCTATGCAAATGCTAACCAAAAGAAAGCAGGGACACCTACACTTAAACTAAATAGACTTTAAGTCAAATACTATAAAAGGAGACAAAAAAGGTTATTATATAATGTTAAAGAGATCAATTCATTGAGAGGATATAATACCTATCAATAAATATGTATGCTACATCAGAGGACCTAAACGTATAAAACAAATATTAACAGAACTGAAGGTAGAAATATATAGCAATAAAATAATAGTAGAGATTTTATTACTTCAATTTCAACAATACATAGATTACCCAGACAGAACATCAATAACAAAACATTGGGCTTGAACTACACTTTAGACCAAATGGACCTAATGGACATATACAAAACATGCCATTCAACAGCAACAAAATACACATTCTTCTCAAGCACACACAGAACTTATCCAGAACAGATCATATTTTAGGCCACAGAACAAGTCTTAACAAAATTACGAAGACTGAAATCACATCAAGTATCTTTGATGACCACAGTGGCATAAAACTAGAAATTAGTAGCAGGAGAGATTTTGAAAAATTCACTAATATGTGGAAATTGAACAATACACTCCTGAACAACCAATGGGTCAAAGAGGAAATCCAAAGGGAAATCAAAAAATACCTTAAGACAAATGAAAAGAGAAACGCAATACCAAAACTTATGTGATGCAGCAAAAGCAATTCTAAGAAGAAAGTTTATAGTAAGAAATGCTTACCTTAAGAAAAAGAAAGGACTCAAAAAACAATCTACCTTTACATTTCAAGGAACTATAAGAAAAACAAACTAAGAAGAAAAAAGTTAATGATTAGAGCAGAAATAGAGATTAGAAAAATAAAATATTAATGAATCTAAATGTTGGTTTTAGAAAAAGATAAACAAACTTGACAAACCTTAGCTAGACAAGAAAAAAAAAGAAAGAACTCAAATAAATAAAATTACAAATGAAAGAGGAGACATTGCAACTTATACCACAGAAATACAAAGAATCGTAAAAGACGACTAAGAACAATTAAAGGTCAATAAATAGAGTAACATAGAAGAAATGCATAAACTCTTAGAAATATCCAAACTACCAAGAATGAATCACAAATAAACAGAAAATTTGAAGAGAACAATCATGTGTAAGAAGATCAAATCAGTAATCAAAACCCTCCTAACAAAACAAAGTCCAGGACCTGATAGTTTTACTGGTGAATTCTACTAAACACTTAAAGAAAAATTTACCCCAATATTTCTCAAAATCTTTCCAAAAATTGAAGAGGAGGGAATTTTTCCAAATTTTTTTATGAGGCCAGGAAACCAAACAAGGACACTACAAGAAAAGAAAATTACAGATCAATATCCCTGATGAACTTAGATGCAAAAATTCTCAGAAAAATAGTAACAAACAGAATTCAACAGCGCATTAAAAGGGTCATACAGCATGATCAAGTGGGGTTTATTCTTTAATGCAAGGATGGTTCAGTACATGTAAATCAACAAATGTGATAAACCATATCAACAGAATGAAGGATAAAAATCATATGATCATCTCAATAGATTCAAGAAAAGCATTTGACAAAATTCAATGTCCTTTAATGATAAAGACTTTTAACAAATTATGTATAGAAAGAATGTACCTCAACATAATAAAGGTCATATATGGCAAGCCCATAGATAACATACTCAAAGTGGAAAAGATGAAAACTTTTCCTCTAAGATGAAGGGCAAAACAATGGTGCACCTTATCATCAATTACATTTAACATAGTACTAGAATTCCTAGCCATAGCAATTAAGCAAGGAAAAAAATAAAAGATATGCAAATTGTAAATAAAGAAGTAAAATTTTTCTTTATTCAATGTGATGAAAAGATGACATGGTCTTTTATGTAGAAATTCCTAAAGACTCCATCAAAAATAGTTAGAACTAATAAACTCAGTAATGTTACAGGATACAAAATCAACATATAAAAAAGAGTTTGATTTCTACACACTAACAATAAACTATCCAAAAAATTAACAAAATGATCCACTTATAATAGCATCAGAAAGAATAACATACTTGGTACCAGAAAGAACACTTTCCACATGACAGCTCTGAAGACAATAATCATGTTATCATTGCCTTTTTCTGGATGCTCCACAAATTGTATACATGCCCCTGTCTTATAAATGACATCCTGTACGCACAAAGTCCTTAATATTTCTATATATAATGTGTAATCAGCTAAAACATCAATATCACCTTCACATGACTTTCTGTTAATCCAAGTTCTCCCCCACTATGCAAGTGCAATAAATTTTTAAAAAATAAATAAAAGTCAGGATATGATTAAAAAAAAAGAAAGAATAACATACTTAGGATTAAATTTAACCAAGGAGATGAAAGATCTGTACACAAAAAAACTATAAAATATTGATAAAATAAATTGAAGAAAGCACAAGTAAATGGAAAGATATCCTGTGTTCATGGATTGGAAGAATAGGTATTGCTAAACTGCCCATAGTAGCCAAAGCAAATTACATTGCATATTCAGTGTAATCCCTAACAAAATTTCAATGGCATTTTTCACAGAAATAGAAAAAACAATCCTGAAATTCATTTGGAAACAGAAAAGATCCCAAATAGCCAAAGCAATCTTGAGCTAGAAGAACAAAATAGGAGGCATTATACTTCTTGATTTAAATATATATTACAAAGCAACAGTAGTCAAACTGTATGGTACTGGCCTTAAAACAGACATATAAACTAATGGAACAGAATAGAAAGCCCAGAAGCAAATTCACACATTCATGGTCAATTGATCTTCCACAAGGATGGCAACAACAGACAATAGGGGAAAGATAGTCTCTTCAATAAATGATGTTGGGACAACTGGATATCCAGATACAGAAAAATAAAATGGGACCCCTATCTCACACCATATACTAAAATTAACTCAAAATGCATTAAAGACTTAGATGAAAGACCTGAAACTGTTATGCTGCAAGAAGAAAACACAACAGGACTACTCCATGACATTTGTCTGGTCAATGATTATTTTGGATATGACAACAAAACCACAGGGAACAAAAGGAAAAACAGATAAATGTAATTGTAACAAACTAAAAAGCTTCTGCATAGCAAAGGAAACAATCAGCAGAGTAAGGAGACTACCTACAGAATAAGAGAAAATATTTTCAAACCATGTATCTAATAAGGGGCTAATATCAAAATGTATAAGAAATTCAAATAACTCAATAGCAAAAAAACAAATAACCAGATTTTTTAAATGGAGAAAGGACTCAGATCGATATTTCTCCAAATAAGAAATAAAAATGGCCAACAGTTATATGAAAAGATGCTCAACATCACTATCAGAGAAACACAAATCAAAACCACAATGAGATATCACCTCATACATTTTAGAATGGCTATTATCAAAAAGACAAAAGGTAGCAAGTGTTGACGAAGATGTAGAGACAAGGAAACCCTTGTATTCTGTTAGTGGGAATGTAAATTGAAACAGCCATTATGGAAAACAGTATAGAAGTTCTTCCAAAAACTAAAAATAAAACTACCATATGATCCGGCAATCCCACTTCTAGGTATATATCCAAAGAAAATGAAATTGGTATTTGGCAGAGATATCTGCACTCTCAGTATTACTCAGAATAGCCAAAGTATGGAAACAACTGAAGCATCTGTCGATAGATGAATGGATAAAGGAAGTGTGTTATATATTCACAATGGAATACTATTCAGCATTAAAAAAGATGAGAATCCTGCCATTTGCATTTGCGACAACATGGATTAACCTGGAAGACATACTAAATGAAATAAGCCAGGCAGAAAAGGACAAGTACCGCATGATCTCATTTATATGAGGAATATAAAAACATTGAACTCCTAAAATCATACATTAGAATGGTGGTTACCAGGGCTGGGAGCTGGTTAAAGGGTGCAAAGTTTCAGTTGTGCAGGATGAATAAGCTCTGGAGATTTAATATACAGCATAGTGTCTATAGTTAACAATACTGTATTATATATTTGAAATTTTCTTATAGAATAGATATTATGTGTTCTTACCACAAATAAAAAAATGTAACCATGTAAGGTGATGTATATGTTAATTAGCTTGATTGCGGAAGTCATTTCACAATGATGCACATATCAAAACATAAAGTTGCACACCTTAAATTTTTACAATTTTTATTTTTTAATTTACCTCAATAGAGCTGGAAATAACTAAATAAAATTCCATTTGAATTTTGCAATAAAATACTGAAATTACATTTTAAAACTTAGATATTAACTAATTTCATGAGGTATGAAAGAAGAATTTGAGAACTGAGCCATCTACTTCCTGGCTGGTGCTGTTTCTGTTATACCACTTGACTGTCTTTCTCAATGATATGTTAAACAAAAAAGTGTATATTAGAGATTCCCCACATTTGTGTAATAATGTGCAATAAGAAACCAGAATCAGAAATTGGATTTGTAATTGGTCAACAGACACAGAGAATGATTACGTTTTACAATGATGAGTAAGCTAACTATATTGATCTAAGCACCACACATTCTACACAATTATTGAAAATCAACATTGTACATCATATGTATGTATAATAAAAATTTTTTTAATTGGATTTGTTACTAAGTCAACACCTTACCACACTAAGTATTGATATAAAGATGGTCCCCAACTTAAGATGGTTTGACTTAAAATTTTTTGATTTTAGGATGGATTAATTGGGACATAACCCCCATCATAAGTTGAGGAGCATCTGGACTTAATGATGATTCAACTTACAATTTGTTGATTTTATAATGGGCTCACCAGGTTTTTAAATGCATTTTTAATTTACAATATTTTTGACTTAGGATGAGCTTATCAAGATGTAACCCCATTGTAAGTCAAGGAGCATCTGCACAAAGTAAAATTCGTTTTAAAATAAACATAAGAAAAGGAAGGTGAAAGAACTATGTCTTCCAGTTTACTTTGTTATTTTCGTTATTTTTATTTTTAAGTTACAGGCATACAGCTGTATTTATCCATTTCATTAGTGCCTGTTTTACAGTGAATCTACAAACATTTTCCTTTAATGTGCATGCATTAGTTTGTTTTCTGTTATTTGTAACAGAATACCTGAAACTGGGTAATATATGAGAAAATGAAATTTCTTAACAGTTTCTTACAGTTTTGGAGACTGGGAAGTCCAAGGTCCACAGAACATATCTGATGAAGGCCTTCTTCCTGGTGGAAACTCTCTACAGAGTCTCATGGGAACACAGGCAATCACATCTCCAGGGCTGGAGGAGAGGGCTTATTAACATGCTACTTAGTTGTCTTTTTATAAAGCCACCAGTCCATATCCATAGTAACCCATTCAACCTTTAAGCTATTACTGGCCATTCATCTCCTAAAGGCCCCACCTCTCAACACTGCCACATTGAGGATCAATCTTCCACATGAGCTTTTGAGGGGACAAAGGTTCAGACCATAGCAGTGCATAAAAATACACAATATTTTTGTAGAACTATTGTATAAAATAAAAAAATTAAAATAATTGCTATAATTGAGCATCACTTTTATACTCTACCTGCCCGCAAATTTTAAACTGTGTTTCTCAACAGCAACAAGAAAACAAAGAAGTGACATTTACTTTTTAACCTTAATCTCCAATTAATCTTACTTAGATCATAACAGAAACTGAATCCATTTTAATGTAGCTATAGCCTTTTCTAAATTTGTTTTTCTATTTTAGGGTAATAAGTTATGTTGTACAAATTAATGCAAAGTGTGTATCCTTCTGGCATGTACACACACACACAGGAAAGATAAAGGAAGGGAAAAGATATACATTGCAAAGCTGTATCAAAGGTTCTGAGTGACTTTATATTTTCCCCAGCTTCTTCTATTGGGCTGGTTGAATGGCTGTCATTTTGCATCCATCAGTCTGAGGCAGTGACATGGTGAGGGCTGTATTGTGATGGATGGAACTGTCAGAACCCACTGAGAACTCAGATACTGCACCGGTGAATTACATTTACAAAGGGCTGCATTATTGGAAAGTGATGGCTCTCTTCTGTGACTATTCTTTGGGATGTTAAGGAAATGGGCTAGTAGTTAAAGAACAATGACTCATTTTCTCTTTCCTCAACTTACCATCTCTTTTGTGTTGCTTAGCTACAATTGAAGCAAACACCAAAGCTTTTGTCCAAGGGCTTTTAGTCTAAGGATGAAATCTTCCTTCTTTATCTAGCTTCAAATAATCCAATATAGCAAGGGCAAGGCACTTGGAAATCAAATTTATCATGTCGGATTCTAAGAATGAGAAGAATAAGCCACCACTGCTGATTAGATACCTAGAGGATGAAGACTTGAAATAAATACACTATCTCCTTTTCTTGCTCAGTGTGATATTTCCAATGAAAGCATTTTTCATAAATAAAATGACTTCATCCTCTATTCCCTTTTCAAAGATTGATTCAAGAGATCAACCCTTTGTTCTTAGGAAGTCTGCTTTTATTATTCACATGAGACTTAAGGGGGCCAATGTCTTTAGGGGACAGAACATAGCAGGCATGCTTGCATCTCAAACTTTTTCTCCTACTACATTACAATGAGTTACACAGCATGATCACAAATATTTTATCTATTATTTATTTTCAAGAATTGTGCCTAGGAGTGGTGTTTTACACTTGAGAGGCATATTTCCAGAAAAATTTTAATCATCTGACCAGCTTAAAATGATAAAACAAAATGACAATAGTCAAGATGTTTACTTCTTTAACATCCTATGTCTATATGAAGAGCTAGGAATTATTTTGGGTCCCTTTTCTGTAAATAGTATAGTTGCCAGTTGTGCCATTTTTTTCTGGATAGAGTCCATAGGCCTTTCTAATAGTACCCCAATTTCCTTTGGGGAGAGAACCTCCAGTTATTTGCTTCTCCTTGCAGAAGCACAAACCAAAGAAATTAGAATTTTTTCCTCTGCACCTTGCCTCCATTTGGCCAAATGATTCATAGCTCCTGGGAATTTGTATCTTGACCAAGTGAAGTAGTGGGAGCAGAAGGTTGGAGGTATTTCATCCTTCTTGTAGAGGGTGAGGACTCTTGCCAGGCTTTTCATGTTTAGAGATGGATTACTGTGCTTCCTGTTTTCGTGTTGTAAGCATGTGTGGATTCCTTTGTTTCTCCCTTTGCTTCTTTCTGTTTGTAAACCTGCTGTTAACCTTGTGTCAATTCTGAGAGACCCAACATTTGGGATTACACACACACACATACACACACACACGCACGCACGCACACACACACACACAGCCACACACTCTCTCCAGTATCCTTCCTTTCAAACAAGTCCCTTTAGCTCAAGTGATAACAAAAAATCTGATCTGACCAGGTCAGCTAAGTTATAGTTCCTTGGGGGATCTGGGACAAGTCAGTAGTCACATCCATCTGTCCTGAAAAATGTTACCATATGGCCATTTTTACTTAAAAGCAGATGTGATGGCACCAGAAAGTCATAAAATAACCTAAAATACTTCCTGTAACCCTTACCCTAGATCCCTGTATGTAATACATAATCTAGTAACAATCCCAAATCTATATGTCATGTACAACCAATAGAAGTACTGATTAGGAGGGGCCGTCTTCTCTCTCTCCTTTTATCCTTTCCCGTTCTTGTTATTGCAAAATGCTAAGATCTGCTGGACCTCTTGGGAGCACATTTCTCAAGGAGACCTGATCTGCTCACTTCCTCTGCTGCAATCATCATACTGGCTCTATAAATCCTATGCTTTATATGTTTGGCCTCAGTTTCTTTTAGGTTAACAAAAATCAGAATTAATTTCTAGGTATTTGGGGTTTTTTTTGTTTTGTAACAACAAACGCTAATTAGTACTCATGCCATGATTCTAAATTTTGTAGAAAAGATGATAAGCAAAATCCTAGTGAGATACATATTTGACCCAGTCCTCAAAAATTAAACATTCACCATTATGTTTGTTTGTTTTATTGAAACGTAACTGATTATATATATATTTGTGGAGTACAGAGTTGACTATCAGTATTTGTGTACAATATGTGATGATCAAATAAGGATAGTTAGCATATTCATCATTACAAAATGTAATCATTCTTTGGGTCCGTTAACCAATTTCTCCGTAATTACCCCCATCCCCCTCCCCTGGGAAGTTCTGTTCTCTCCTCCTGAAATTTCAATGTTTTATTGTGTTCTCTTTTCTTTTCTTTTCTTTTTTTCTGTTCTTTTATTTTCTCCCACCTATGAGTGAGGACATACAGTATTCTTCTTTCTGTGCCTGGCTTATTTCACCTAACATAATTTCCCCACACTTATCTATGTTGCTGTGAATGGCAGAATTTCATTCTTTTTATGGCTGAGTAGTATTCCATTGTGTATATATACCACACTTTCCTTATCCGGTCATCCATCCATGGACATTTAGGTTGGTTCCATATCTTGGCTATTGTAAATAGAGCTGTGATAAACATGGGAGTTCAGGTTTCCCTTCCGCACAATGATTTCTATCCCTTTGGGTATATACCCGGTAGTGGAATTGCTGGATCATGTGGTAGTTTTATCTGTAGTTGTCTGAGAAACCTCCATATGATTTTCCAGAAAGGATGTACTAATTTACAGTCCCACCAACAGTGTAGGAGGGTTCCCCTTTCTCTGCATTCTCACCAGCATTTGCTACTCTCTGTCTTTTTGATAATAGCCACTCTAACCAGGGTGAGATGATATCTCAATGTGGTTTTGATTTGCATTTCCCTGTAGATTACTGATGTTGATTTTTCATGTACCTGTTAGCCCCATATATCTTCCAATTAAATTTGTAAATAATGAAAGTGTGGTATGACGGGTGTTAGAGAGCAAAAAAATTCATGTAGCATCTTAGGACACAATCATGTATTCTTTGATACTTTCATCTTCATATGAACTGTTTTAGTATGCTGCCTTCATTTTCAAAAATGTGAAATGTAAAATCTATATGGGAAATATAGAGAGGGCTCAACCAGAATAAGATCAAATGCAATAAGGCTTTTTCTCATCCCACATTCCTTGTGATTTGAGTTCTTGACCTCTATTTTTTTTAGGTTTTGAGAGCCTTTGCAATTTTAAAACATCTATTTGTGCCCAAAAACATTCTGTTATTTCCTCCATGTGCTCTTCAAAGTGGTTTAGGATTAAACTGTTCAAAACTGAAACTTTAATGCTGAGTATTGATTTGATGGTACAGATAAGTAAGCCCTATGATATAAGAAGATGGTTCAAACCGAAAAATTTTTTCTAAAAACATTTTGTTCAGTGAAATTATAACTCTAAAAGTTGATGTGGACTTAAAATTTCTATTAATCTCTGAGTGTTCTAATTTAAAAATTAGGGAAATTAATATTCATAATGAAAACTGCACAGTATAATTCTATATTAGCATCACAAACAAGAAAAAATCAACTTACCTGACCCAAACAATAAATAAGAATGTATTAGTTTATACAACTGAGATGTACAGAGGTATAAGACCATGGCTTGATCCTTAGGATTATGACGTCATTGGGTTTTGTCTCAGTGTCTTTCATATTCTCTTGGTTTTTCCTTTCTTTTTGTTGCTGTTACTAAAAATTGATACAATAGCCCCAGCCCTCACATCTATACCATGTATCATTTGGATGAAGATACTGTGCCCATGTCGCACAATGCTAAGCAAAAGTTTGGGGATTCACTCAAATTCAATTGAATTAAATGACATGTCCAACACTGAATCAAATACTGTAGCCACAGTAATGAGATATACTCTTGGCAAATTCTACACCATTTGTTCCAACCCTGCAACAATGGTAGGTGGGCACAGCTTCCTCATAAGCACATGAATCCTTAAAAGAAAATCAAGAGCTGTTGGAAAGAGAGAGGGATGAGAGAAAGCTTCACAGGCAACCAGCAATTGTAATCACTTACTACCTTGCTAGAGCACGGGAATAAGACTGGCATCTAGATGTTTCAAGTAAGGTTTGTCTTCTCCATCCATCACTTGTAAGCAGGGCTTCGGACAAAACCAACAAAAGTGTGCTTCATAACGGCATAGACATGCAGAAGCTCAATATCACATGGACCTAACTTTTTAATAATATTTTCATTTAGTCAATTTTAGTCAATATTAAGGCCATGATATTCAGTCTTAAGCCATACAACTCAAACTTTTCTCTTTTTTTATCCTTACTAAGCAACATTTGTAGGTATATCCTACCTGAATTGGGGGTATACTAGTTTGCAAAGTCTGAAATGCTAAACAAATTAACTCAATCAGCTGATAAGATAATTGACCAATAAAGTAACTTCAAGGTGGAATTAAAATTTTAATAACTATTGTCTTTGATTCTGCTTTTCACTTCTTTCAGTAGCATTATAACAATTGCAGAGTGTTTTAGTCCATTTGTGTTTCTATAACAGAAATACCTGAGACTGAGTAATTTATAAGGAAAAGAGGTTTGTTTGGCTTATGATTCTGGAACAGCTGCATCTAGCACAGGCCTCAGGCTGCTTCTACTCACAGCGGAAAAGCGGCAGGCGGCCAGCGGGTACAAGCAGATCACATGGCGAGAGGAAGCGAGAGAGAGAGAGAAGGTGCCAGGGTCTTTTTAAGCAATGAGCTCTCACGGGAACTAATAGAGCGAGAACTCACTCATTAATTCCCCCCCCCCGCCAGGGAGAGCATTAATCCACTCACGAGGGATTCACCCCCATGACTCAATCAGTTTCCAACACTGCCACATTGGGGATCAGATTTTCACATGAGTTTTGGAGGGGACAACACATCTAAACTCCATCACAGAGTAACTTCTGAACTCTACTTCATTTTATAAAACTTGATTTATAGGTAAATATCTATTTTCCTCCACTTATAGCCATAAAATGTTGAGTAGGATGACATCCTCTCAAGATTAAGGCATTGTCTAGAGAGAATAGCTGGCATTGAACTTGCTTTCTAGTTTCTTTTCCTTACGGTCTCAGAATTTTGCTTTTGTGTGTGCCACACAGCTATTGGAACAAGAGACACTGAGCTAAATGAGTCTATGTAACAATAATTGATTTAACTGAGCTCATATGATATTAATGAATTACTCAGAAATCCAATTTATTTTTAAAAACTGGAAAGGTTATTGGCCAAGAGGGCTGAGTACTTACATCCTCTGAACAACAAATTCTCACCCTATAAGCAAGCTACAAGGAAAGTCAAATTATTATTCAAAAATTCCCTCTTACATGTGGAACTAGGATGGGGTGATTAGTTTTATAGTTTATATATTTAGTGGCATCAGGCTATTGGAGTCAGATAGCTTCTCAGTACAGCCACCCTCTTTCTAGAACAAGGTTCAGGTGGGCACCGTTCAAGTTTGCCACAGTGACTTTCCTTTATCTTTGCTTTGTGGATGACCAATAACCTTTTCCTTAATGACTCATCCTTTCTTTAAATAAATACTTTAATAAAATCTTTTGGCCCAGGAACTCTGTCTACATGAAATACGTTTATATACTTGGGACAGTTATGTGTCAAAGCCAACCTAATGGGGCAGAATCTTATTTTCTCCTATATACCTTGTAAACAGACTTTATTTCTTAACTCACTAAAGGATTTAAATAATTGATTGAGTGCCCACTGCTGGCACAGTGCTAGGCATTTGACCTATATTATCTTACTTATTTTAGAGTAAAGGATACTTGAGCTCGAAGAGATCATGCAAACTTCTCAGGGTCAAGCATCTAATTAGTGATAGAAATAGAATTCAACACCATGTTGTTGTGATTCCAACATCAATACCCTTTCAACAGGTAACAGCTAGGAGGACATATTAAGATGGGCTTTCTGTTCTTCCACAATTTCCAAAACTATTAAGGTATCAAAGTCTTGAGAGCTGGAGAAAATTAAATTTCTTAATTGTGTCAATTTTTATTGAAAGGTGTTAATGTACTGTAGTACATATTTCTTTTGTGCCTGAAGTGGGTACCTGTGTCACATAGTTTAGAGTAAAAAACAAGATATATCATGATCTTAAAACAGGACAATGAAAAAAAAAAAAAACTCAAACAACTATGATACCTGACTGCATATTAAATGTGGTTATGGGGTAGCAGTGAAGGTTTGTGACCCCTGAGATAAGTGAAACGAATGAGAAAAGCACTACAATTTTCCCCAAGCTTATTTCCTGGAGGCTGTTCCCAGGCCACAGAGCAAAGCAGTGGAACCAAAGCACAGACCAGAATTTTCAATGAGTTGAGAGACAGAAATTAGAACTCAGAAAGCCCAAGGCAACTAGAATTTCTGGGGAGGAGTATGAGAAAGGAGGAAACAATGGGAAGAAAGAGAGAGACAGAGAGAGACAATGCTCCAGAGATCTGTGAAGAGCCATAGAAACTTTGGTTCAATAACAAGGAAGAGAAAAGAACCAACAGAAAGCAGCAGCTTAAACAATACTTAGAGCTCACACAGGGTTGGGAATAGCTGTCTTTGACCAGCCAGAGTGCAAAGATTTCAAAATACAGAAGCATTTGAAAGAGTCCTCAGAAGCTAATTATATTAATAGTGAGGCTAAATTAGCCCCAGACTAGAAACAGCCTTGGAATTGCCTTAATACAGTGTAAAAGCTTGTAATCAAAAGATCAAATGATCACAAACAATTTTCAGCAAGAACAAAGTCCAACACCTTTATGAAAACCAAACAAAATCCAGCACCCAACAATGTAAAGTTCACAATGTCCCGAATTCAATTAAAAAGTGCCTGACATACAAAGAAGCAAGAAAATATGAGCCAAACCTAGGAGCAAAATCAGTCAATACAAAGAGACCCAGAAATGACCAAGGTGATGGAATTAACAAACAAGGACATTAAAATAGCTATTAAAAATACACTTCACATGTTTTAGAAGGTAGAAGGAAACAAGATCAAGATGAGAAGAGAAATTTTAAAAAGTATTTTAAAAAACCAGAATTGAACCTCTACAGATGAAAAATACAATATTTGAAATGAAATTCACTGGAAAGGATTAACAGCAAATTAGACACAGCAGAAGAAAAGATTAACGATCATAAAGACATAGAAACATCAATTATCCAACATGAAACAAATAGAGGAAAAAGACTGAAAATAAATGGCCAGTGGTTCAACATCAAATAATCTAATCTCTGTGTAATTTGAGTGTCCAAGAAGGAAATGAGAAATTTGGAGTGGAGGTGGGGGTTCAGAAAAATATATGAAGTGATAATAGCTGAAGAATGAATGACTTTAATAAAAACTAAAGTAAACCTTATCCAAGAAATACAAAATAACAACAAAAAATGTAGAATAAGAACTAAAAAAACCAAACCAAGTCATATTATAATCAAATTGCTGAAAATTAGTGAAAAAGAGAAAATATTTTTAGACCACTGGTAGAAAAAATACATTATGAACAAAGCCCTAAAGATAAATATGACACTGGTTTCTTGCCAGAAGCTAAGCAAACCAGAAGATAACATAGCAATATCTTTATAAAGTATTAAATGGGGGGGGGGAAGACTACCTAGGAAGATATAACTAGTGAAAATATCTTTTAAAAATGAAAGGGAGTAAGACTTTCAAGCCAAGCAAAATCTTAGAAAATCCATCACAGCACAGACTTTCATCACAAGAAATGTTAAGGAACACATGACAAGAAGAAGGAAAATGACACCACATGAAACTATGTATCTACAAACAGGAATGAAAAACATCATAAATGGAAAATATCCCGGTGAAGATGAAAGACATATCTTATCTTATATTTCCTACTTTTTAAATTTCTTTATAAAGAAGACTGTTTAAAGCAAAATATAACCAGGAATTGTAGGACTTATGAGTAAAATGTAGAAGTGAAATGACTGAGGCAGCAGCACAAGCAGAAGCAGGCTGTGAAGTAGTGTGTATGAGGTCGTGTAATATTGTCCAAAGGTAGATGTAATAATTAAATAATTAAATTTAATTAAGTAATTATTTAAAAATCTATTTTTAAATCTTAGAACAATCACTAAAAATAAAGAAGAATGCCTATTAGATCAACAGTGAAGGTAAAAAGAGATCATAAAAACATTCAATTAAATCTTAAGATGATAGAAACAGAGGAAAAAACAACAACGAAAACAAGACACACAAACAAATAGCAAGATGGTAGATATAAAATCAGCCATATTGAATGCAGGAGAATGAAACTAGACCCATACCTCTTACCATATACCAAAATCAACTCAAAATGGATTAAAGAATTAAATATACACCCTGAAACAATAAAACTTCTCAAAGAAAACATAGGAGAAACACTTTGGGAAGTAGGACTGGGCACAGACTTCATGAATATGACCCCAAAAGCACAGGCAACCAAAGGAAAAATAAACAAATGGGATTATATCAAACTAAAAAGCTTCCACACAGCAAAAGAAACAATTAACAGAGTGAAAAGACAATCAACAGAGTGGGAGAAAATATTTGCAAAATATGTGTGTGACAAAGGATTAATATCCAGAATATACAAGGAACTGAAACAACTTTAACAACAAAAAAAACAAGTAACCCAATTAAAAAATGGGCCAAAGAGCTAAATAGGCACTTCTCAAAGGAAGATAAACAAATGGCCAACAGACACATGAAAAATGCTCAACATCACTTAGCATTCAGGAAATGCAAATCAAAACCACACTGAGATACCATCTCACCCCAGTTAGAATGGCTAATATTCAAAACACTGTGAATGATAAATGCTGGCAAGGTTGCGGAGAAAAATGAACTCTCATACACTGTTGGTGGGTCTGCAAAATGGTGCAGCCTCTATGGAAAATTGTATGGAGGTTCCTCAAACAATTGCAGATAGATCTACCATATGACCCAGCTATCCCACTGCTGGGAATATACCCAGAGGAATGGAAATCATCAAGTCGAAGGTATACCTGTTCTCCAACGTTTATTGCACCACTCTTTACAATAGCTAAGAGTTGGAAGCAGCCCAAATGTCCATCATCAGAGGAGTGGATACAGAAAATGTGGTATATCTACCCAATGGAATAACTACTCAGCTATAAAAAAGAACGAAATACTGCTATTT
Organism: Galeopterus variegatus; assembly: GCF_000696425.1. Lineage (NCBI taxonomy): Eukaryota > Metazoa > Chordata > Mammalia > Dermoptera > Cynocephalidae > Galeopterus > Galeopterus variegatus. The sequence goes on along the minus strand of NW_007727830.1, from coordinate 106,771 downwards.
GCAACAACATGGATGGACCTAGAGAGAATTATATTAAGTGAAACTAGTCATGCATAGAAAGAGAAATATCACATGTTCTCACTTATTTGTGGGAGCTAAAAATAAATAAATAAATACACAAACAAACTAGGGGGGGAAAAGACACAACAATTACAATTCCTTGAAGTTGATACAACAAGAGAACAGAAAGGAGTTGTTGGGAGGGAGAGGGGAGAGGAAGAAGGAAGGGAGGTTTCGGTAATGGGCCACAATAATCAACCACGTTGTATATTGACAAAATAAAATTAAATTTAAAAATAAAAATACATAAAAATAAATAAATAAAATCAGCCATATTGATAACTGAACTAACAGAAATGGCTTAAACACACCAATGAAAATACAGACACTGTCATATTGGATAGAAAACAATGCTCAAAAAATAAAATATATATATATTTTATATATATATATTTATATATAAAATATATATAAAAATATATATAAAATATATATTTTATACATAAAATATATATATATATTATTTTTTGAGCATTGCTTTCTATCCAATATGACAGTGTGTATATATATATACACACATATTTTTTTTTAAGAAACCCCCTTTAAATATAAAGACTTAGGTAAATTAAAAGAAAAAGTTTGGGGAAAGATATACCAGGCAAATACTAGCTATAAGATAGCTAGAGTGCCTGTGTTAATGTCAGACAATGCTGACTTCAGAACAAGGGATATTACAAGAGAGAAAATGGAATATTTCATAATGACAAAGGTATAAATCCACCAAGAGCACATAACAATCCTAAATATATATGACACTAATAATAGAGCTTCAAAATATGTGAAGTAAAGACTCTCAAAAATTAACAAATTAGACAAATTCATAATTATATTTGACAATTTCAACACCTTTTTCTGAGTAATTGATAGAACGAGTTGAGAAAAAAATCTGTAAGGATAAAGAACACTTGAACAACATGATAAAAAAATACTTGACTTAGGCTAATTGACATCTGTAGAATACTCTACCCAACAACATTCTTTCCAATTTCATATGGAATATCCACTGAGAGACTCTATTCTGGACATTCAAAGAAGTCTCAGTAAGTTTAAGAAGACAGAAATCATACAAAGCATGTTTTCTTTTCTTTTCTTTCTTTTTTTTTTCCTTTTTTTATCTTTTTTACTGACTGGTAACGGGATCGCAACCCTCGGTGTTGCGCCCACACCACGCTCAGCCAGTGAGCGGGAACCAGTCTCCACATGGGATCCGAACCCTTGGCGGGAGCGCCACCGTGCTCCCAAGCGGTGCACTCTCCAGTGCTCCACTGGGCCGGCCCGATACAAAGCATGTTTTCTAAGCAAATCATAAATAAACTAGAAATTAGTAACAGAATTACATTTGAAAAATATGCATATATTTGGAAATTAAACAATATCTTTCTAAATAACCCATGAGTCAAAGAAGAAATGAGGAGCTAAATTAGAAAGTATTTTGAAATTAACAAAAATGAAAACATATCAAAATTTGTGAAAAGCAGATAAGTACTGCTTGGAGGAATTAATAATAGTAAACACCTGTATTTGAGCAGAAGAAATACCTCAGATCAATAATTCACTCTAAGAAACTGAAAGAGAAAGAAGTAAGTTATACCTAACATAAACAGTGGAAGGAAATTATAAAGATAAGCATGGCAATGTTTGTCCAGGAAAACATTACAGGTGTACCATTTTGCTGTAATTTTTTCTGTGACTAGCAATTTATATAACATAATGTGTGACCTATCATCTGGGGCTAATTCTTCTTCATAGCGTTCTTTCTTTCTTAAATTATTTTATCCATGAAATAAAATTTAAAATATTTATTGGATTGTCATGGTCATTAATATATAAGGAAGAGTTTTATAAACTGAGAAGCATAGTAAAAATGTAAAATAATTTTTAAAATATCTATAGCAATAGCCAAATAGTCATAACTATGTTTTTGAAATTCTGTTCATTATAAAATATTTCAGAATTCATTATTCTTTTTAATTATCAATAGATCAATGTTTCCAAATCATCCTGATGGATATTGTTACGAACTGACTGTTTGTGTCCCCTCAAAATTCATATGATGAAGCTCTAATCCCCAGTGTGGCTCTACTTGGAGACAGGGCCTCTAAGGAAGTAATTAAAGTTAAATGAATTATAAGGGTGGGGCCCTGATTCCACAGGATTAGTGTCCTCATAAGAAGAGAAAGAGACACCACAGAGTGGTGTCTTTCTTCCTCTCTGCCATGTGTGGACACATTAAGAAGGCAGCAGTCTGCAAGCCAGGAAGAGAGCCCTCACAAAGAACCAAATTTTGTCAGAGCCTTGATCTTGGACTTCCCACCCTTCAGAACTGTGAGAAAATAAATTTCTGTTTAAGCTATCCAGTGTACAGTGTGGTATTATGGCAGCTCATAATAACAAATATTAACAAGTGAGCTGAACTTTATTATACACCATAATCCTAACACTTTTGTTGATTCTTCTATTCCAATAAAACGTGTGCATTTTTTGTGATATTAAGGTAAAATCATTAAAAATTTATCCACAATTATTGTGGCCCAATTTGTGCAGGTGCCAGGAAAAAATCAAGTTCAAGCAGCCAGGTTTAGACCATTTTCAGCCACAGCAGATCAGATGCCTATTACATTTCTGTTGTTAGATGTCAAGGTCAGAGATCCTGAAGCTTTGCTGGGCTAGAATAGAAGTAAACCTGAGCCAATAGGTATGTTGTTTGTTCCCTCCCTCACTCATCAAAAGTTTCCGGGTGCACTCTCAAGACCACCAAACGATGGCATGCTGGTGACACAGAAGGTGACAGTGACCCAGAAAGGAAGTCCATCAAATCCAACTGGCATTGTGTACAGACTGCGGCTAGGCCAACCATGTCTTTTAGAAATTACTTAGACTATTTTCTACCCAATCAGCTGTTCCTCTTTCACTCAGTAGGTTTTTGCTGTGCAAGGTGACACAGAAATTTAAATTTTTTAAAAAAGTCATCAGACTCAGACCCTGATGTTAAGGTGCTTTCAGTGTATTAGGCAATGGGTATACACACCAAAAGTACAATACACTGCAGCGTGAAAAATGCTGCAGTTAGGGCACACAGAAATGGACAGCCCAGCATGCATCAGAAATCTCTTTCTCTGGACCTGTTTAAGCAATGCACAGCCACTCTCCCACTCTCAGGGGATGAGATAATTTGAACCTGGAGATCAATTCACAACATGGATAAAGTTACTTAGGTTGTCACCATAGCCCCTTTGGTATCAGGGTGATTCTGTTCAAGATACTGCAGAAGGCTGTATTCCTCATACACTGACTAATGTGAAAAAGCCTTCACATGATGTCTTAAGAAAAATGCTCAAATGAACACATTCTGTGTCTAATGCATTTCTGCCATCTCGCAGGTCTCAAGGTGCAGACTCGGTGACACTAATGGGAGCTTTTATCCCCCTCTTCCACTGCACGACATGCATTGTGTTGATGGGTGGTAATGCTGAGCACATTTTGTTTTCCCTTTAGTTGTATAGTCACATTCAAATATACATCTGGGCCTAGTTATTTTGGTTTTGTTTTTTAATTAGAAAAGAGATAAATTATTTGACATTTTTTCTTTCACCTTCTATAATACCTTTATATGTTTTAAAGTATGCACAAACAAAAAATACCTTTTCCTGCTGCTCTGTGGAAATTATACTCTGATGAAGCTTCCCAAGCAGTAGAGGAGTTTCTACCATCTGAGTTTCAGATATCAGCACGGGGACAGAAAATGGGAGCTAACATTTACTAATTGCCTCTTACATGCCAGGCTCAGTATCTTCACACAAAAAATTTACTGATCAGGCCCTTTGGTTCTTAATCCACTGTCCGCCGGTCTCCTTGTTCCTAAAAAATGCCTGAGGGATTTTCCCCAAGGTGACCCTTACCTGACATGGCCTATGGTTTGGCCTGTGGCTCCCTGACATAGCTGACCTAAGTCTCTGATTAAGTCCTTTTGTGTTGCTGTAACAAAATACCTTATGCTAGGTAATCTGTAAACAATGGAAATTTATTTCTCACAGTTCTGGAATTGGGACATCTAAGATTAAGGTGCCAGAAAGTTGTGTGTCTGGTGAGGGCCTCATCCCTGCTTCCAAGATGGCACCTTGAATGCTGCATCCTCACATGGCAGAAGAGACAGAAGGGCAAAAGGAGCCTAGCTAGTCCCCTCCAGCCCTTGTATAAGGTCACTAATCCCATTCATGAGGACTCTGCCATCATGACTTAATCACCTCCTAAAGACCCCACCTCTTAATACTATCACACTGAGGTTTGCAGGAGACACGAACATTCAAACTATAGCCGCCTCCGATTCACATGGCTCACAGTATATGCCAGTCACACTCTTGACCGTGGTCCCTTACAGCCTGATGTGGTCTATCCAGCCTGAAAATTTGCAAATAAAATTGTGCTAGCTTATGCCTTTGAGCTGAGATAATCATCTCAGCAGTGCCACCAATGATTAGGTGAACATGAGGTCTGTATTTCAAGTGGGAAAATATGAAAGACTCAAATATTTGTTAGCGTTGTAGGTCAAGTTCCATGTGAAAAAGACTTTGAGACAGAGATTTGCTGCATGAAGTTGACTGGGAAATACTTTCAGAATCAACACCCCCTGAGGGAGGGAAGGAAGGCACATTGGTCAGAGAATTAAGTATTAATTATTAGTATTAATTTTCTGTTGCTGCCATAACTAATTATCACAAACTTTGTGGCTTAAAGCAACATGCACTTATTATCTTACGGTCCTGTAGATTAGAAGTCCACGATGGGGCTCACCGAGCTAAAAATCAAGTTCTCCTCTGGAAACTCTAGGGGAGAAGCCATCTCCTCGCCTTGTCCAGCTTCTAGAGATTGCCCACATTTGCTGGTTCCTGCCCCTTTCCTCCGTCTTCAAATCCAGCAATGACATGTCAAGTCTTTCTAAGATTTCATCATTCTGGTCTCTTCTGTTTCCCTCTTCCACTTCAAGGACTCTTGTGATTACACTGAGCTCACCCAGATAATCCAGGATAATGCCCCTATCTTGAAGTAAGCTGATTGGCAACCCTAGTTCCACATGCAGCCTTAATTCCTTTCTTCCATTTAACCTCACATATTAACAGGTTCAGGGAATTAGGACATGGATGTCTTTGAGTGGCCATTATTCTGCCTATCAAGGAGAAGTTGAAATGAATTCAATTATCCTACAGAGAAAATAGATGACCCTTCAGGATTGTCCTGAAGTGAGACAAGAGCGACAAGTCCTCATAGTCTTCATAAACTAGTTGTTGGATGTGGTCTGCCCCTGGGAAGGGAACACAATCTTGGGTGAGGGGTGAGGCAGCTCTTTGCATGGGAAGACAGCCCCAGAAAGAGATGCAGCTGAGGTCTGTCAGTTCCTGTGCCACCTGCAGCTGCAGAAGGAACATTTCTCCCTCGAATTGTACTGGGAGGGATTTGGAGTCACACCACAGCCTTCATTAAACTTAGGGTAACATTGTTCTCTTCATCTATAATTATGTAGCTGTAAGTTAATGCAACTGGTGATACATATTAACAATTGCTACAGACAATAGGTTACACCATTTATTTGCCACGCCTCAGCTGTTTCCAAATTATCCTTGGCCAAACTCTAACTCCGAGTTTATTTAGCCCTGAGGTACATTAATTGACTTAAAACTTCATCACTAAGTATACCAAGATAGAACAAGTTTCTTAGTTGTTTTAAATAAGTTGCAAAGTCATCTTTTTCCAAGATTTTTATTATTTTATGATTGGGGCTTTGCATAATTTGTGTAAAAAAGGATATATCGTAAGTAATAGAATACGTTTTTAGTGAAGTGCTGAGAAGAGGTGCAGAATAATCTTCATGTCTCTGACCCTCAGGTTTTTAATCTCTAAAATAAATATGCTTTAGTTTTGAAATATAGTATGTAACATAAATTACCTACATAGTAACTGGGAAATAATAGTTGCTTAATACATTGGAGCTATTTCTATAGGACACACTGTGGTATTATCCTAATTTTTGTCTGTTTGCCTAAAAGATTGTAACTTACAGGACAAGATGCTGGATTATTCGTCATTGTATCCCCAGCTCCCCACACAATATCTGCCATATAGTAGCTGCTTAATGCTTGTTGGTTGGCATTCGGTTGGTCAGGAAGCTAATTAATGAAAGAATAAATTAATGAATGAGTGCTACCATTTCTACATCTAATTTTTTTAGCTTGTCCTTCCCTTAAAGCTTTAAAGGCCTTTTATACTTCTCAATAGGACTTTCTTTTTTATTTATTTTTTTTGAGCACTTATAATTTGTATTTATTCCAGGTAGCATATAGTAAAATTTTTTTAACTTCTCAATATATATTACAGTCAATTTTTGTGACCTCTTACCTGTTCCTCTTCCCCCCTCCTTCACTCCCCTCCCGCCCACATCATATCTGTTCACTTGTCTTAAAAAGTTCAAGGAATTGTGATTGTTGTGTCTTCCTCCCCCCCACACACCCTTTGTTTGTTTGTGTGTTGATTTATTATTTATTTTAAGCTCCCACAAATAAGTGAGAATATGTGCTATTTCTCTTTCTGTGCCTGACTTGTTTCACTTAATATAATTTTCTCTAAGTCCATCCATGTTGTTGCAGATGGTAGTATTTCATTTTTCTTTATAGCTGAGTAGTATTCCATTGTATAGATATACCGCATTTTCCATATCCACTCATCTGGTGATGGACATTTGCGCTGGTTCCAGCTCTTGGCTATTGTAAATAGTGCTGCAATAAACATGGGAGTGCAGGTATCCCTTTAGCATGATGATTTCCATTCCTCAGGGTATATTCCCAGCAGTGGGATAGTTGGGTCATATGGTAGATCTACATGGAAGTGTCTAAGGAACCTCCATACCATTTTCCATAAAGGCTGCACCATTTTGCAGTCCCACCAACAATGTATGAGAGTTCCTTTTTCTCTGCAACCTCGCCAGCATTTATCCTTCTCAGTCTTTTGGATATTAGCCATCCTGATTGGGGTGAGATGGTATCTTAACGTGGTCTCGATTTGCATTTCCCATATTCTGAGTGATGTTGAGCATTTTTTCATGTATCTGTTGGCCATTCATGTATCTTCCTTTGAGAAATGCCTATTCAGCTCCTTTGCCAATTTTTTTTTTTCCTTTTTTTTTTTTTGTCTTTTTTCGTGTCCGGCAATGGACCGCAACCCTCAGTGTCGTGCCCGTACTGGACCAGGACCGGCAATGGGATCGCAACCCTCGGTGTTGTGCCCGTACTGGACCAGGACCGGCAATGGGATCGCAACCCTCAGTGTCGTGCCCGTACTGGACCAGGACCGGCAATGGGATCGCAACCCTCGGTGTTGTGCCCGCACCTCACTCAGCCAGTGAGCGGGAACCGGTCCGTATGTGGGATCCGAACCCTCAGTGGTAGCGCCACCGCGCTCCCATGCGGCGCACTGTAGCAGTGCGCCACCAGGCCAGCCCTCCTTTGCCAATATTTTAATTGAGTTATTTGGTTTTTTGCTGTAAAGTTGTTTGAGTTCCTTGAATATTCTGTAGATTAATCCTTTGTCTGATGTATATTTTGCAAATATTTTCTACCACTCTGTTGGTTGTCTTTTCACTCTGTTGATTGTTTCTTTTGCTGTGCAGAAGCTTTTTAGTTTGATATAATCACATTTGTTTATTTTCCCTTTAGTTGCCTGTGCTTTTGGGGTCCTATTCATGAAGTCTGTGCCCAGTGCTACTTCCTGGAGTGTTTCCCCTATGTTTTCTTTAAGGAGTTTTATTGTTTCAGGATGTATATTTAATTCTTTAATCCATTTTGAGTTGATTTTGGTATATGGTGAGAGGTACGTGTCTAGTTTCATTCTCCTACTCAATAGGACTTTCTAAACTTCCCTGCCATTAACACCCAGCACAAGCTCTTCATTCTAGCTGGACTGGTCTCCTCATTTCCTCCAATCTAAAAATATCATAATTAAATCTGATGCCACACCTTACTATGTCTTTCTTCCTTCCCTCCCCCATTCCAACCCAACCCAGGTGTCAAGGTCCAGTCGACTCCCACCTCCCCACCAAGACTTCTCACCTCACTGTTCTTCCCAGAAGTTTGTCAATTTTGAATTTTCATTTCCCTCCACATTTGCAACACTTATTCTGCACTTTGATGTCATAACTTGTGCTGTAGTTTGTGTTCTATCTTGTCAATCACATGACCTCAGATGCTTCTAAGCACTTCTAGGGCAGGAATTACATCTCACATCTTCCAACCACTCTGAGATGCATTTTTTCACATTCTAATATCTCTGAAATCAGAATGTATTTTATAATCAATGGCAACTCAAAATTACTATGGGCTTGAATTACAGTGCATTGTTATTGAGAGTATTTGAGTTTGCTTCTGTCAGAAACTACCAATCTAAAACCACTTTTAAATTAAAATTGTAATGTATATTTAGAACACAGAATAAGTATATAGCAGATTCAAATTTTTAGATAAGATTTGTTTTCTCTCCTTTACCCAGTGCCAGGATTGAGATATGCAACTTCTCCTGTCTTTCTCTGTTTGTCAGGTTTATTTCTTGTTTACCCTTACACCAAGCATGTAATACTTGTATTAACTTAATGTGCAGTGTCCCTATTATACACCCTCTGTACTTAGCATTATTTTCCTTAGTTGTAAATAGAATAATCATCCATGTTACAAATGGTGGCATCTTAGTCAATTAAATATGATATTACTTGGTAGTCCCCAAATGCCTGATATAGTATTATTAGAAGATTAATATGTGTAGAGTAAATTAAATTAAAGTCATTCTGGGTGCTCTTTTTCTTCTTATTCCACTACCTACCTCTTTGTCAAATCCATTCCCTTTTCCTAACTTAATAACCTAGATATGAGGTAAAAGGGTAGAGTTAGTATGCATGAAGACAAGTGACTCTTGCAGTCCTTGAAATCAGACCTCCTGGATTTGTACGTGTGGGCTTTTTTGATTTCTAACTCTAGTACTTCAGATGCACCACTTAACCTCTTTAAACCTCAATTTGCAAAATGGGGGTGACAGTACTATTACAGAGGGGTGATGTGAAGATAAATTTAGAAGATCATGTAAAGTGTTCAGGCTCATTCCAGGATCAATGTAATGTTTGTTGCCTGTTAGTATATTTTTAGTTAAGTAATACATGTAAGTCCTCCATGGATACCAAAAGATCTTACTCTGTCTCAGCCAGTAATCTGTGCCCCCATTTCTTCATCTGAGAATAGGGGTAATAACAGTGCTGATCTTCTAGGGCTGTTGTGAGCATTGAGACAATACATGTAAAATGCTTAGCCCACTTGCTGACACATTAGCTGTCATGAGTAGCTCTGTGCACTGTCTCCTGACATCCCCTCCTCAACCCTGTGAAACTGGTACTATTGTTAACCCCAACTTCATAGAGCAGAGTTGGAACAAATTGTTCAAGTGCAATTGTTCAGAACACAGCTGATGTTTTCTGAGTGAGGGTTCTCGGGTCTGTCTGGGATTAGAGTCTGGGAGTTCATCACGTACCACCTGCCCATGTAAATGTGAAACGCGCCTCACCATTTCAGCGTTTTCTGCTCCACGCAGATTCTAAGTGTGTGTCCTGTCTGTCAACAACGAACATAAAAGGAGGCATTTAAAGTGACAAGAAGGCATTTTTCCAGCTGGGAAATGGGTGATGTTAAAAATATGGTGACAGTTTAAACTGAGATCATATGGATATGATTTAAATGTGAATTTGGCAAGTCAAAGAAAATGAGCAAGCACTAAAACAAAAAATTAAACTCAAAACTTGTGGTTTTCTTTTTTTTAATTTTATTTATTTTTTTAAATTTACTTATTTTTGATTATACATATTTATGGGATATGGAGTCGACTATCAGTATTTGTGTACAGTATGTGATGATCAAATCAATATTATTAGCATGCTCATTACAAATCGTAATTACTTTGTGTCCCTTACCCAATTATTCCCTATTCCCCACTCCTTATCCCTCCCACCTCTAGTAATTATAGGTCTGTTCTCTGCACAATAAAATGTTGAACTTTTGAAACTTTTGTTTTTTTCCTGAGCTTTTATAACAAAAGACTGATCAGAAATTTCCTCTTTGCCATCTCCACAGCCATGTCAATTGTGCACAATAGCTGCATTTGTCCATGTAAAGTATCTTTTTATTTTCACATAAAAGTTTACCAGACCCTTTTCAGTAAATGGTGCTTTTCTTGCATGATTAAGTGATTCCTTTACCTGTCTGGTATCTTCTGAGCCCACCAGAGAAGAACAATTGCCTAGAAATTCTTGTTCATCCTGTCTTATCCTTAAGAATAATAATGGAGCATAATAGTAATTATCCCCTCAGAATTTGTGAGACAATAGGAAGCATTAGTAGATAATTAGCAAGTTCACCAATCTCCTGAACCTCACCTTCAGTATAAAACCTTTAAAATGCCCACATTTTATAATAACTAATTTTTACAATGCTATATCTTCCCACAGATAAATTTACATTTATATTTGAAGAAGTAATGATTTTGAATTTGCATACTATTCCCTGCCTAATTATTTAAGAATACTAGTTCACAGGTAACTTGGGAATCTTATTTATCAAAGTTACTATTAACCACTAAATAAAGTTATTTTAGTACATGAAGGGACTATTACTTTCTGAAACTCCAAGTTTATAATTTCATTTACTCACTCAGTCACTAATTCACTTAACACATTTTGACTAAGCTCCTAGCATGTTCCAGGTAATAGGCCATGACAATGAAAAAGACAAATTCCTATTCAAATGATCTCTACGTTTTGGTTGTGGAACACAGCCCTTCAACAGAACAATCAATAAGAAAATACCAGATAACAGCAAACGTTCTGCAGAGAGTCAAAACAAGAGTTTTTGCATTCACAGAGAGTTATTACTACTTTACTGACATGTTCGTAACTACTGTGTGGAACACTAAAAAAGTAAACCATAAACTCTGCCTCCCCTGGAGTTATAGTCTGGCTGTTTACTACCCATACACAAATACAGTGTGTGAGTGTAAGACGTCACATGAGAAAAGAGTGAATAACCTCTAAAGAAGACGAATGCCTGAGAAGTCACTTCCAGACTTGAGGACAAGGAAAGGATGCTTTATGGAAATAAAATACTATTTCATGTGAATCCTGAAGCATGGTAGAAACTCATAGGTGGACAGTCACAAGGCAATGAGAAGAGATGTTCAGTAAAATCCCTGAGTGAGAGCCACGCAGCAGAGCAGGTGGGGAGAAAAGCAAGTCATGTGGTTGGCTGGAGGGTAGGGTCACAGATTCGTGGGAGGTACAGGGACCATGGAAGAAGATGTTTTAACTTTTTCGTCTGCATTGTTCCACTTCACTAGATTGCCAGATATAAATTCCCACCCCCAAGTTCAAATATGTCAAGGTTCAAATTGAATGATAGCTTCAACATCATCACCAACATTTATTAAGTGTCAGATCTATAAGAGGTATCTTTTTTAATGCCAGAAATGTTTCTTATTCTCTTTCCAATTTCTTTAATGATGTACCTGTGATATTGCGATTATATCTGTGACATTATAATAGGCAAAAGTCAGCAAACTGTTTCTATAAAGGGTGAGATATATCTGTAAGCATTTTAGGCTTTGCATGTCATTTAGTCTCTGTCACAACAAGTCAACTCTTGTCATAGCATGAAAGCAGCCATAGACAATCCATACATAAGTGGGTGTGGCTGTTTTCCAATAAAACTTGATTCACAAAAATAGTCAGTGGGTACACCAACCTCTAAAATTGATTGTAGGCCTGTAAGTGTAGAATCCATGTCTGCTCACTTAAAGTGCAATGAATTTTACACAGTGGACATGTGACTAATATTAATAACTGAATAATTAAATACTTGGCATCTTTTAAGAAATTGTTAGCAGTATCTTCTAAACTCTATTCTCTTACCCATAATAACCAACCATCAAACAGCTGATTTGACTAGTACACTGATGATCCTGCTCATTTATTAAAAATTCCCAATTAACTAGACTACATTATTTATACATTTATTTATTCATTCATTCATTCATTCATTCGTTCATTCATTCATTCATTTTTGGTGGCTGGCCAGCAAGGGGATTCAAACCCTTGACCTTGGTGTTAGGCTGAATATTTTAGAGCCCATTTCCAACATGTTAACAATAATTATTAGTGTAACTACTATTTATCAAAAAATTATCTTATAATTATTTGACTCTAACAGAATACTTTGGTGTGTGTTTTTTCTATTAATTCAAACAATGAAGATTTTGGAAAATAATTGAGAGTTTTTGTTATTATATCATCATAAAATATGAATACTTACTTAAACTATATTTAAGAAATGTGTCAACACTCTGATTAACAACACTGGTAAAGGATGGGAGACTGAGGCCAGGATCAGAGAAACTATGGGAGGGTCAAAAAGCAGGGAAACAGCACTGGGGGGCAGGCCTTCCTGAAGTGCAAATTGGGAGATCTGGGGATGGGGTCCACAGGTTCAGAAGCCACGCTGACCAACCAGGACTGGGCTAGCACAGGCAATCAGATACTCCAATCTCCATGCAAACAGCCAGAAATAGATCATCTGCCCGAGCTGAAGTGTATCTGAGGGGCAAGAGAGATGAGGATCTTGGATACCGAGGCCAGTTTCAGTCAGCATAAAGATAAGAGGATGCATTCGGCAGTGCTGAAGAATGACAAATAGGGTAAAACCAACTCTTAATAGGAAATACCTGCCATGAACAAAAGTGAACTTTCTGGAATTGTCAAGAGATCTAAGTGGCTTGTTGAGAGAGTTGGCCGTTGCCCTTTTTTTTCCTTTTCTCTTTTTAGGAAAAACACAACTTTGAAACATTTTAAGATCATGAGAAATCTCTCATGTTCAAAACCAGGAGCAGAGCAAAAGTGACATTTTGTTGTAAATACACTGTCACGGCTTGAACTTTTATGGCAGGAATTTCCATTTTTCTCAATATTGAGAAATCACTGAAGTTAATTATGATGATAATTTGAATTAAAATATGATGATTATTTATGTATCTCTTAATGCCTCTCTGCATAAAACCTCAATAATATTTTCATGCTATATGACTTCTAAATAATTTTCCTCATTTAAACTATATTTTTAGAGCACATAAAATGTGACAGCAACTGTGCTTATCAAAATTTGAGATCTAGTGAAGAAACTGGAAATGATTCACTCTCTCAAACTAAAAATAAAGGCCTGAAAGAATTAAAGAATTTTTATAACTTCTTTGGGTTTTAATGATAATCATGCAGATTTGTCTGTATGAGTCTTAAAAAAAATAGAATGCCTGTAAGAAGACAATATAAATTAGAAAAAGATTTTCAGATATTCTGCTAAAAATTATTTGAATTAAAAGAGGTAAGCATGTGCTATTAAATTGTAATTCTGATTTTTACTGTTAGATTAATAATTAAATAGAGGTGAAAATCTCACCCTATAAATCCATGTATGCTATGAAGGAAATTTTTTTTTTTTTTTTTTTTTTTTTTTGTCTTTTGTCTTTTTTCCGTGTCCGGCAACGGATCGCAACCCTCAGTGTTGCCCCCGTACCGGACAGGGGACCGGCAACGGGATTGCAACCCTCGGTGTTGCTCCCACGCCTCGCTCAGCCAGTGAGCGGGAACCAGTCTGTATGTGGGATTCTATCCAGTGCGCCACCGGGCCGGCCCTATGAAGGAAATTTTTATCATGTTTCTCCAGCAACATGATTTGCATTTTGGCGAACTTATGAACTGAGTGATTAAAGATTGACCTTAAATTACAGCCCTGCATCATCGCTTTCTCCAGAATGGTCACTATGTTATGTGAGCTTATGTGATGCCAAGACCTCAAGCTGGAAGTGGGAGGAATAGAACGGGATCCGTTGACGTCTTTGTGTCATCCGTGGACTGGCAGCCACCAACATACCCTTCTCCCTTCTGGTCTCTGGCTATTTGCTCGTGCTGGGATTTTTTCTAACCTGACCATAACCTCTCTTCACCACCACCAACTCACTACATCAAGTTTGAGCCACTCTAGGGCCGACAGGACATATCGCCCTACTTCTGCAGTGATTTGAGACCAATCTTTCTAACATGGCATGTAAATATTTTTCTCTTCCCACAACTTGTTGGCTATGAGGTAGCTTTGAGACCTTGCTAGATTTTAGAACCCTAGCCTGGGGAAGAGGAAACATATCTCCTCTGTATCTTAGATTCTATTGGTGGAGGGAGAGGCATCAAGGCCCAAGGTGTCTTCTTAAGAAAACTGAATCTAAGCCTGCTTTGCCTCCTCCTAGTTCACCCACAGAACCAGGGTCTGTCCCTGGATGGGAGGTTGGGATTGTTGTTTTGAGGAAAGAGTTTGCCTTTATTGACCACACATCTTTCCATATTTTTTGTCCATATTGGGTTTTGAGCTTTTCTTTTAAATTGGAACTTAGTTGATTTTACATATCTGTACATATTGAATATTACCTGTGTGCAATATGTGATATTCTGTCACCTCTCGCAGGGTGATGGAGATGCAAAGGATTACTCAGAGCCCAACTATCCTGAGCAATGAAAGGCCTGAAGTGACTGCACCCAGGGAGAACTCCTTCAAGAGAGAAGGGCCCCAGGCACAGCACCAAGTCAGGTTTTTTCTCAGTTTTTATTGTGCAGGCAAGAAAGTTACAGAAGAAACACAGGTGGTTAATCAATCATAGTGAAAACATAAACAAACTGGCTACATGACAATTTTCATTGAAGCAGGTGTAACTTAAAATAGTTCAAGCAATTTACCATCAAAAGGAGTCATAAAACTAAGCTATGTGACATACAAAAAGAAACAATGAGATAGTCACTATGGCAGTGCTTAGCTCCCGAAGAAACATAAAGAAACAGCTGAGGGTAAGATGTGTAACATCCCCCCACCACTAACTAGCAGAATAGCCTTGAAGACTTTAGCTCACATACTTTCCCATCATTTACGTTTAGCTGTACCAAGGACAACTGCCCCCAGAGAAATCACTTGTGCTGTGTTTCAATTTTTTTTATCTACTTCAAAGACTTTAGTCCTGTGAAAGTTGTGTGTTTTTTTTTTTTTTTTTTTTTTTTTTCTTGGACTTTTTCAATCTTAGTATTTCTATGTGTATTTATAAAGAATTAAGCTATGGCTTAAACAACAGGACTTTGATCCTACTACACTGTAGGCTATGGCCTTGTGCCATACATGTGTTTTATTTTATTTATTTTATTTTTTTTCTTCTATTTTTATTTTTATTTTTTTTTAAATTTTATTTTGTCAATATACATTGTGGTTGATTATTGTTGCCCCTTACCAAAACCTCCCTCCCTCCTCCCTCTCCTCCCTCCTACCCAAAAATGTCCTTTCTGTTTGCTTGTCGTATCAACTTCAAGGAATTGTAGTTGTTATATCTTCTTCTCCCCGCCACCCCAGGTTTGTGTGTGTGTGTGTGTGAATTTATTTATTAATTTTTAGCTCCCACCAATAAGTGAGAACATGTGGTATTTCTCTTACTGTGCCTAACTCGTTTCACATAACATAATTCTCTCAAGGTCCATCCATGTTGTTGCAAATGGCAGTATTTCATTCGTTTTTATAGCTGAGTAGGATTCCATTGTGTAGATGTACCACATTTTCCGTATCCACTCATCCGATGATGAACATTTGGGCTGGTTCCAACTCTTGGCTATTGTAAAGAGTGCTGGAATGAACATGGGGGAACAGGTATACCTTCGACTTGATGATTTCCACTCCTCTGGGTATATTCCCAGCAGTGGGAGAGCTGGGTCATATGGTAGATCTATCAGCATTTGTTTGAGGAACCTCCATACCATTTTCCATAGAGGCTGCACCATTTTGCAGTCCCACCAACAATGTGTGAGAGTTCCTTTTTCTCCGCAACCTCGCCAGCATTTCTCATTCAGAGTCTTTTGGATTTTAGCCATCCTAACTGGGGTGAGATGGTATCTCAGTGTGGTTTTGATTTGCATTTCCAGGATGCTGAGTGATGCTGAGCATTTTTTCATATGTCTGTTGGGCATTAGTATATCTTCCTTAGAGAAATGCCTACTTAG
>NW_007727830.1:76882-89480 GCF_000696425.1 Galeopterus variegatus | reverse complement strand
GTCTGTGTCTTTTGATTGGGGAATTTAAGCCTTTTACATTAAGAGTTGTTATTGAAAGGTGTTGATTTATTCCTAGCATTTTATTGGTTGTTTGGTTGTCTTAGGTGTCTTTTGTTCCTTGCTTTCTGATTTACTGTTTGTTTTCTGTGTTTGTTGGTTCTTTATGTTGTAGATAGCATTTTTGTTTGTTTGTTTTCTCTTCATGAATGCCATTTTTATTATACTAGCGGTTTTTGATTTTTCTTTGCTTTTTATGGCAGTGGTGGTTATTTTTCAGGAACCAAACCCAGTACTCACTTGAGGATTTCTTGTAAGGGTGTTCATGTGGTAGTGAACTCCCACAGTTTTTGTTTGTCTGAGAAATACACTATTTGCCCTTTGTTTCGGAAGGATAGCCTTGCAGGGTAGAGTATTCTTGGCTGGCAATCTTTGTCTTTCAGTATTTTGAATATATCATCCCATTCCTTTCTAGCTTTTAGGGTTTTTGATAAAAAGTCTGATGTTAGCCTGATTGGAGCTACCTTATAGGTGATTTGACGCTTCTCTCTTGCACCTTTTAAGATTCTCTCTTTGTCTCTGAGTTTTGCCAATTTGACTATCAGATGTCTTGGAGAAGGCCTTTTTGGGTTGAATACGTTTGGAGATCATTGAGCTGCCTGGATCTGAAGATCTGTGATTTTTCCTATACCTGGGAAGTTTTCTGCCACTATTTTGTTGAATATGTTTTCAATGCAATCTCCGTTTTCCTCCCCTTCTGGAATACCCATCAGTCAGATATTTGAACACTTAAGGTTATCTGATATCTCTCTCTTTATTAACTTTTGGTGGTGTACTTTCTTGATTTTTTGTATTTCTGGTATCTTTTTTTTTTTGATGTTTATTCATTGTGGCAGGGGGTTTCACATTCCACTGGTTTGAGACTATTGACTAATTAAGATGTTGCTGCGGTTGCCAATTTGGTATGGCTACTTTCGTGACTGCTCAGTTGGCCTCTAGTGCCTTGTGTGTGTAGTTGCCTTGGGTCTTGGGCCTCTCCGGGGAGCCACCTCTCTGGTCAGCTTGGACTCTGCTGGGCTGTTGGATCACGGGGCGGTACCGCACGGTGTGTGGTCTCTGCTGAGCTTCCACTTCCCGTGCTGGACTTCTCCCTGTTCCATGCGCTATGGCCCAGGCTGCTGGTTCATGCAGTGGCTGCCCCACAGGGTGTGTGGTTTCTGTCGAGTCTCCACCTCCCTAGCCAGATGTCTCCCCACTCTGTGTGCACTAGGCTGGGCTGCTGGATCTCACAGTGGTGGCCCCGCAGGGTGTGTGTTTTCTGCCAAGTCTCCTCCTTCCTAGCCGGACATCTCCCCACTCTGTGCGCACTAGGCTGGGCGGGGATGTGTCTTCTGCAACCCTCGTCTATCGGCCAGGCCTTCAAGTCCCTGCTCAGCACCGACTCACCCAGGAAGTCTTCCATGTTTCTGCTAGGCACAGATGACCAGTCGCTCTTGGGTGCCTTTGTAGCACTGTGTAGATCTTTCTCAGGACTTATCACCTTCCTCCTGGTACCGAGGTTATTTGTGTACTTGTCTTATCTCCCACACCAGAGCGTGAGCTCCTCAGGGGAGGAGCCCACAGCACACGGTTCACCTTTGAATCCCCCCCCGGCGCAGACCGACTCCGGTACCCGCCCGCAGACAGCTCTCTGGCAGGTTCAAGAGAACTCAGGAACGCTCCGACCACACTATTCCTAAGCAGAAATCACTTAGGCGTTTTTCCGAACTGGTGGCCTCAGAGATGGTATCTGCCTCCCGGTAACAGGAAGTTTACTGAGGGCCAGAGCCCAGGGTGTGGTGGAGTGACAGTCAGCCCGGCCCGCACTTCCCTGCCCTCCTGACGCTGGCTGGGGACACCCCACACCACCAGCCCCACCAGAGAACTACGGAGGGAGTGGGAGGGGAGGCCAGCCCACAGGCCCCGGGAAGCCCCACACCGGGGCAAGCAAGTGGGGGGCAAGCAAGTGGGAAGGCTCAGTGAGGAGCCGAGCCGGGCGAGGAGGACAGGCCTGGCCGAGCCAGGCTGGAGCCGTCCCCACCTGAGAAAATGGAGGCAGCCCCGGGGCTGGTGAGTGGCCCGGTGGTGCAGGCAGAAGCCGGGCGGGCATCCACCTCGCGAGCAGGGCCGGGCCGGGGGTCACTCACAGGGCTGGGCCGGGCCGGGCAGCTCCCTCTCTGCCTCTGCGTCATCGCCGTCCCCGTCCTTGGCTGCCGCTACCTCTGGCTGCTCACTCGGTCCTGTGGCGCAGCTTGGGCACTCCCAGGAATCTTCTTTTATGCCAGCCTGAAACCTCGAATCCTGAATAGGGCAGCTGGCCGCCTTCAGCGTGGCCCTGCCCTCCAGGATCCTGGCAGCGTTTACAACAGCCGCAGCGCCATGTTTCCTGTTTAGAAACTTGCTTTTGCAGCTAAGAAACAGTTCTTTTCCTGCTCCACACTTCAAAGCTGTTGCCTGCTGTAAACAAGGCAGCCTCTCCTGCTGGGGGCAAAGTGGCGGTCAGCCCCCATGACCAGCCACCAGCAGCGGTCCTCCCTTAAGAGATGGCAAGAGGCCATACATGTGTTTTATTAGTGTCAATATCCTCCATAATATTCAAATCAGGATAATTAGTATATTGAACATTATACAATGTAATTGATTTTCATGGCCATTTACCAATTCCTCCCTTATCCCGCTCTCCTTCTCTCATCTCATCTCTGGTAACCTCATTTCTGTCCTCTTCACTTGAAAGTTCAACATATTACTATGATATTCATTGTTGCATTTTTTCCTTTTTTCTTTTTAAAATTTTATTTATTTATTTTTAGCTCCCACTTTATAAATGAGGAAATGTGGTATTTCTCTTTCTGTGCCTGGCTTATTTCACTTAACATAATTTTCTCTAATTTCATCCATGTTGCTGCAAATGGCAAGATTTCATTCTTTTTATGGCAGAGTAGTATTCCATTGTATATACATACCACATTTTCCTTATTCAGTCATCCAATGAAGGACATTTATGTTGGTTCCAACTCTTGGCTACTGTAAATAGAGCTGTGATAAACACAGGCATGCTGGTATCCCTTCGACATGATGATTTCCACTCCTTTATATACCCAGCAGTGTGATTGCTGGATTGTATGGCAGTTCTACCTGTAGCTGTTTGAGGAACCTCCATACCATTTTCCATAATGGCTGTACCAATTTTCAGTCCCTCCAACAGCGTAGGAGGGTTCCCCTTTCTCCATATCCTCACCAGTATTTGTTGTTCTCTATCTTTTTGATAATAGACAGTCTACCTGGGGTGAGATGATATATCAGTGTAGTTTTGATTTGTATTTCCCTGATGCTTAGTGGTGTTGAGTATTTTTTCACATGTGTGTTGGGCATTTGTATGTCTTCCTTTGAGAAATGCCTATTCAGCTCCTTTGCCCATTTTTTAAAATTGGGTTTATTTGTTCTTTTACTAAGTTGCTTCAGTTTCTTGTTTACTCTGGATATTGGTCTTTTGTTGGATGCACAGTTTGGAAATATTTTCTCCCACTCTGTAGGTTGTCTTTTTACTGTGTTAATTGTCTCTTTTGCTGTGCATAAGCTTTTTAGTTTCATATAATCCTCTTTGTTTATTTTTCCTTTTGTTACCTGTGCTTCTGAGGTTATATTAATAAAGTCTTCCCCCAGTCCTGCTTCCTGAAGAGTTTCCCCTATATTTCTTTTAGGAGTTTTATACTTTCAGGACATATATTAAGTTTTTAATCCATTTTGAGTTGATTTTAGTATACATACAGAGAGGTAAATGTCTAGTTTCACTCTTCTGCATATGGATGTCCAGTTTTCCCAGCATTTATCAAAGAGGCAGTGTTTTCCTCAATGTGTGTTCTTGGTGCCTTTGTTGAAGATCAGTATCTGGGTTATCTCTAGGTTCTCTGTTCTGTTCTATTGGTCTGTGTGTCTGTTTTTATGCAAGTATCATGCTGTTTTGGTTACTATAGCTTTGTAGAATAACTTGAAGTCAGATAGTGTTATGCCTCTGACTATACTTTTTGCTCATGATTTCTTTGGTTATTTGAGATCTTTTGCTGTTCCACATGAATGTTAGGATTTTTTTTTTCTATTTCTGTGAAGAATGTCATTGGTGTTTTGATGGGGATTGCATTGAATCTGTAGATCAGTTGGGTAGTATGGACATTTTCACAATGTTAATTCTTCCAATCAAAGAGCATGGAATGTCTTTCCATCTTTTTGTGTCCTCTTTAATTTCTTTCAGAAGTGGTTTGTAGTTCTCATCATAGAGATATTTTACATCCTTGATTAACTTTACTCCCAGGTATTTTATTATTTTTATTTTTATTTTTTGGCAACTATGTAAATGGGTTACTTTCTTGATTTCTTTTTTATTTTAATTAATATTATCTTTTTACATTCTATGATGTTATTGCAGAGCAGTTGGGAAGGAGGGGGAGAAGGGAAAGGGGAAACAAATGGGATGGAAGGAGGAGGGGTGGAATTAAGGCCTGTGACATCCCTCTTATTCACACAGGGGAGACCAGGGGACTTCCAGTGGTGGCTCAGTCATTGCCAGGATGGGTGCAGATGTCAGGGCTGTGTGGCAAAATCCCTCAGCCCCCACCACCCAAGCTCAGGAATCCTTCTTGCTGCAGCTTGGTGGTCATCACTGAGCTGGTTGCACATGTCAGCCCCCGACTTCCCCAGCTCAGGAGAGCATGGGACGCTTCCTGAAGCAGCTTGGGAGTCATCTCTAGGCTGGCTGCATGTGTTGGGGGGATGTGGCTGAGGCCCTTGGCCCCCCACCACCCTGAATCAGGAGCGAGTGCCTATGTGGATCCACAGGAACCTGATTAGTGGTCTTGCAGGCCTGGAGGCAACCAAGGCCTTCCTCTCCCCTGCTGCCTCCAAGCAACTTCATCCAAAGAGCACAGCTGCAGCTTTTGCCAGATCCTGCTCCGTGTGCTCAGCAGCTCCACCCTGGAGGTGGCCAGGATTCACAGCAGTCAGAGCAGCTTTTTCTTTCTCTCATTGTGGCTTCTCCTGCCTTCACGCACTCCGTAGATCTCTTCTCCTCTTCCCCTGAGCTCTAGTGGCCCCAGCTTGGTTGTCATTGCTTTTTTATAGTTGTAAATTTGTTGATTTGGGAGAGAGAGTGGTGCTGGGAACAATCTATTCTGCCATCTTGACTGGAAGCCTCTTGATTTCTTTTTCTGCTATTTTGTTGTTGGAGTGTAAAGCGGCTACTGATTTTTGCATGTTGATTTTGTATCCTGTAACTTCACTGAAATTGTTTATCAGCTCTAGGAGTTTTTTGGTAGAGTGTTTAGGTTTTTCTATATATAGGATATGTCATCTGCAAACAGGAACAGTTTGACTTTGTCTTTTCCAATCTGGATGCCTTTTCTTTCTTTCTCTTGCCTGATTGCTCTTGCTAGAACTTCCAATACTATGTTAAATGGGAGTTGTAAGACTGGGTTTCCTTGTTTTGTTCCTGTTCTTAAGGGAAAAGCTTTCAACTTTTCACCATTCAGGGTATTGGTGGTAGGTTTGTGGTATATGGCTTTGATTGTGTTGAGATACTTACCTTCTAGACCTAATTTGCTGACATTCTTTATTGGTGTCTAGTCATCTGGTAGAGTAGTTGCTTTTTGTAGCACTCTGGAGTGGGCTTTGAAGAGAGAGAGTTCCTCTTGTAGATGTGCTTTATAATGACCATTGGATGGGATGTGTTAGTATTGGTTCCAGGCACATGCAGTAATGTAGTCTCCATGTGGGTACTTTGGCTGAATTCAGTGTTGAAATTGTATGTGAGTGCCTCTGTGGCCTAGTCCCTAGAGCACTTACTAATTTCTTGCAGAGGTTGGTGACACTATGTTGATTCATCCAGGATGTGGGCAAGCTCTCAAATTCTTGGTTAAAGTACCCCCATGCTCTGCCACTCTTTGGCTATGGTGGGTGACATTGGGCAGGTCTATTGGCACCTCACCTAGCTTCCCCTGACCCTGATGGGTGCACTGGGGTATACTGGTGCTCCTCAGTTTGAATGGATGACCCTGAGTGGGTTTTCTCTTTCTTCTTTCCTACAAGCAAAGGTTCTTCCTGGTGGTAATTGGGAATTTTCTTCTTTACTCTATTTGAGTATCCTGGGTTTCTGTACTCTCGTGGTATTCTACATGTGTCTCTACCCAGATGAAAGCAGTCCCATGGGCTGCACGTGTACACCCAACACCCAGGTGTGCTACCACATATTGTGACATAATTCTCCCTGTAGTTTGGGCCACTTAGTTGTGGGTCTGTGCTTGCTCACCTCTCTGTGCTCCACTGCTGACTGTCCTTCTATCTATGCTGACAAGTAGTCAGCAGGCCACCTATAAGGCAATGGCAGCTGCTGGTATGACCACTAGCCACCCTTGTGGTAGCAGCTGCTGTGGTGGTGGCTTTTGTGGACCACTCATTCAGCACTGATGTCTGCAGCAGAGGCTGGGAGTTCTGCTGCCAGCAAGGTGGCCAGTGCACTAGTTCTGTCAGTCGCAGGGCTAGATGTCAAGGTGGGCTAGGCTTTTTGAAAGTCAAAAGTATTGACCTCTCTTCCTTTCTATTCTGCTGGGATCATCCCTTCCCTTAGGCGTGGATGTAGCATATAGGATAACAAAATTCCAGAATGAAAACCTCTGCAGGCCTGGAGCCATGCATGGGACTCTATGAGGTGGGGATCTTACTGGGAGCTATTGAAAATCCATATCTGAGAGAAAGGGTCAAAGTGGGCCAGTGGAACTGCTATCCAGGTGGAATTAGTGGCGCAATCTGACTGGAAGAGATATCTTGAGGATTTTAACTGTGTTTTGTTTAGCATAACTTGGTGGGATTCTGGAAAGCAGAGAGTGAATTCGCCAAAGGAGAACAACTTTTGATTCTGTAATGCTGCCACAGATTAGAAGATCAAAAGGTCTTGCTTTAGAGTATAGGCCAAGTTATTGTGAGCACTTATTTCTTCTAAGTCTGCTTTGTTGAGGTATAGTTTATATTTAGCAAAATGCACCCTTTCTAAGTAGAGAGGAGTTTTGATAAATGGGTACAATAGTGTAACCACCATGACAATCAAGCTATATAGCATTTTTATGCCTCTTGGGCCTCTTTGCAGTCAACCTCTCCCTCACCCTGGGCTGTGTTAACCACTGATTCTATTTCTGACACTACAGTTTTACTTTTTCCAGATGGTTATATAAATGAGATGACACTGTATGTAGACTTTTGTGTCTAACTCATTTCACTCAGCATAACACTTTGAGACTTATCCATGTGGTTGAATGTGTTAGTAATTTGTGCCCTTTCATTGGCAAGTAGAATTCCATTGAATGGATATACCACAATTTGTTTTTCATTCATTAGTTGAAGGACATTTGGATGGTGTTCAGTGGTTGTTGATTATGAGTGAAACTGCCATAAACATTCCCACAGAACTTTTTATGTAGGCAATTGTTTTTATTTCTCTTTGGTAGATACCTAGAAATAGAATTGCTGGATTATATGCTAACTGTATGTTTAAGTTTGTAAGAAACTACCAAGCTGGTTTGCAAAGCGGCTGTATCATTTGACATTTCATCAACAATGCATGAGTTCTAGTTGTTCCACCTGCTCACTAGTCTTTCTTTCTGCAGTCTTTGATCTTTAATCATTCTAGTAAATGTGTAGGGGTATCTTATCATAGCTTTAATGTGTATTTTCCTAATGATTAATGATATTGGGCATTTCTCCATGGCTTATTTGCCATCTGCTTATCAATGGTATATTTACATTTCCTATATTCCATCATTTTTAATATTCTTGTCATACATTTACTTCTACATATGCTATGAATCCTACAATACATTCTTAATATTTTTTTTTGCTTTAGATAGTCAATTGTCTTATAAAGACATTAAAAACATAAAAATTGTTTTTTTTTATGTTTAGTCTCACTTTTGCCCTTAGTATCCCACTTCTCACTGGAGAATTTCCTTCAACATTTACTATAGTGCAGTCTGCTGGCAATGAATTCTATCAATTTTGGTTGACCAGAAAAGCATTTACTTGCCCAAATTTTTAAAAGATGTCTTTTTATCTGCATTGATATAGTATGTACTATTTTTTAGTCCCTTAAAGATGTTATTTTGTTGCTTTCTGCTTTACATAGTTTCTGAAAAGAAGTCTGCTGTATTTTTGTTGTTCTGTATATAAACTCTGCCTTATACCTGTGAGGGTTTTTGGATAGAAGTGTATTTGCTGTTCCAACCCCAGCAGGAGCAGGCTTATGCTTATATTACTGCAGGATACTGGCCCTCAACAAACTCCCTGCCCTTTACCCGAGGGTACATGCCTTTTGCTTCTACCTCTGAAGCGGGAATGGAAATTGTTGTAGGTTCATTTTTACGTGGCCTTTATTCTTGCTTTCTCCATGGAACTACTTCAGAATCTAATTTCCAAAATTTAGTAGAACCTCAAGGCAGATGTACTGTAAGGAGAAATCTACTATATGCTCCTTCCTCAATTGTATGCCATTATAATTAATTGTATTGGTTGTATCTCTAAGGACGTTAATTGAGATTTTAAAAGAAAGCAATGTAAACATGTAAATTTTTAAAGAGTCGAATGTGTTGTAGAGATTCCCTAAGGTTTCTCTGAGAGTAGCCTCTTAATTTTTATTTTGTTAAATATAGAGATAAAATTAGGTTTGCATCCATAATGGATACAGAGTTCATTAGTGCTGAGTTAACCTCTGTCCTTATCATTGTACCACACTCCAGTCATCCTTGCTGGTTATAACAACCATGGATCCTCTTCCAATAAGTTTTCATTTGTTCTTTATGTAAATTAAAAAGTGGGTAAAATGCAGATGCCTTAGAATATGCATTTTTAATTTTAGTGTTATAAAAGGCTAGCACATCTCTTTAGGAAGCACATTGTGATTATTAGATAAAGATTACCCCATATTACAATTTTCCCCCTTTCATCTCTCTTCCTAAAAGAAAGAAAAGGATTGACTTCTGAGTAGTCTTTATTATTTTTTATCTTTTTTGGCTTGTGTCCTAGACTAAGGTTCATATTCAGTTACATATCTTGCAATCTGATAAAAAAAAAATCTCAAATTTAATTTCTTCTATGTACCCATTAGAGAGCATCTCATTGTAACATGTGGGCTGGTCTTTATGTTTCTTTTTGAATGCCAAGAGTATGGGGTGGAAGTAAAGGTATGTGAGGGCTTTTTAAAAAAATGTATCATAGAACTGTGTCTTCTCACATATTTATCACATTGGTCCAAAAAAAAATTCTTTTTTGGCAATAAGCTACCCTGGGAAAATCAAACATTCTTCTAAATAATTAGAAAACAATTTTTAGTCCCTTTTTGGGAGGCATTTTTAAATTTTGACAACTATGTGACCTTGGACAAGTTTTTTAAGCTCTCTGTGATCTAGTTTGCCTTGTCTAAAAAACAGGATAGTATTTGTACCCACTGTGTGGGTTGTTGTGCAGATTAAATAGTGTAATGTTGGTAAAGTGTTCAACAGTGCCTGTAATATTCAAATCTCTGAGTGAACATTATGGATTTTTACTAAAAAGGTAATTAAGAAGGAAAAGGATGTGAGCAGAAAAATTTTAAAAATACACAAAGTGAGAAATACTGTGGGTGTGTCGCAGGAGGTTGGTGAAGGGAAGAGGGATTTTTTGCCTTTAAAGGGGGACAATGAAGGAGTCCCAAAAAGTGTGCTAGAGTGACATATTCTCTGTCACTCTATCCTGGCTGTGATTTTTTTTCTCAATTTTATAATGTATGACTAATTTATTTAGGAATGGCAATTCATTGGAATCTAAAAATAAAAAACGTCATCATTATTTGACAATTGCCATCATTTTTGCTATGTTAAATATGTCCTTATCCACCCGTTGGTGGACTTCCATGACATGATCATAGTCAGAATCCATAATATTTTATTATAATTATAATATGGAAACATTACATATAGTTATATTATGATTTGTTATGTTATTCGAATCATTAATACTCTCATTTGGGGTTCTTAAAACTCAATCCTGTTTATTTTGAAATTTCATCCCCCTAAATATTTCAGAGGTCTTCTGTCCATGCCACCTGTGCTCAGGGTAGAAGGAGGCTGTGCTCTGGTCCTCACAGACTGCTCCCCACCTCTTCCCACGTACCAGTCTTATGTTGACCGTGGAAGCAGAGGATAAGAGCACTGCATCAGGGAGGTTACGATTCCTCCTCTGAATGACAACAACACGGTTATGAAGATACACAATAGCTCTACCAGTCCATGAAGGAGGGGCTTTCTATGTCTGTTATTCTTTGTAGTCACCTGTGAGATTTGGCCACATCTCATGACTAATCCCTGCTGGCAGTCTCCCAGTGCATTATTTTTTTAAATTAATTAATTAATTTTTATTATGATGAATATTCATGAGATACAAATTACCAGAAATTGCTTTTATACCCCGTGTCCCCACCCAATTGTCCCCCAACTACCCCCCTCCCCCACACTGTGCTTTGCAGCCCTAGGAATGTTCCCTCCCTCTGTAAGACCAGCGCACCACTGTGGTCTGTCTTTCCTTCCTTCCTTCCTCTCTTAGCTCCCACATATGAGTGAGCACATGCGGTATTTATCCCTCTGTGTTTTACTTATTTCACTCAACATAAGTTTCTCAAAGTTCATCCGTGTTCTTGCAAATGGAAGTATTTCATTCATTTTTTTGGCAGAGTAGTATTCTATGGTGTATATATAGCACAGTTTCCTTTTCCAATCATCCATCCATGGACGTTTAGGTTGATTCCATGTCTTTGCTCTTTACACAAGACATAGTTTGTTTACTTTTTGTAAGAATCTGCCAAACTGCCTTTCAAATTGGCTGTACCATTCTTCATTCCCATCAGCAATGAATGAGAGGTCCTGTTTCTCTACATCCTCTCCAGCAAGTGGTGTTGTCAGTGTCCTAAATTTTGGCCTTTCTAATAAGTATGTAGTGATATCTCATTTTTTTAAAAATTTACAATTCCCTTATGACATACGATGTTGAACATATCTTCATATGATTATTTGCCATTTGTATATTTTCTTTGGTTGGGTGTATGCTCAGATTTTTTTGCCCATTTTTTGATCAGGTTGTTTATTTCTCATTATTGAGTTTTTAGAGTTCTTTGTATATGTTGGATTACTGTCCTTTATCAGATATATCTTGCACAAGTATTTTCTCCTAGTCTGTGGCTTGTCTTCTCATTCTCTTGACAGGATCTTTTGCAGAGCAGTTTTTTTTCTTTTTTTTAATGAAGTTTATTTATCAGTTATTTCTTTCATAGATTGTGCTTTTGGTATTGTATCTAAAAAGTCATGCCCAAGGTTATCTTGATTTTCTTCTGTTATCTTCTAGGAGTTTTATAGTTTTGCATTTTATATTTAGGTCTATGATCCATTTCAAGTTAACTTTGGGAAGGATGTAAGGTCTGTGTCTAGATTCTTTTTTGGGGGGTCATATGGATGTCCAGTTATGCTGCACCATTTCTTGAAAACTCTATCTTGTCACCATTATATTGCCTTTGCTCCTTTGTTAAACGAGTTCACTATATCTATTGGGTCTATTGGATCTGTATTCTGTTCCACTGATCTGTTTGTCCATTCCTGATGTTACTCCCAACTGCGGGTAGAAGGCCAGGCTCCCCATAAGTTT
This sequence comes from Galeopterus variegatus, assembly GCF_000696425.1. Classification (NCBI taxonomy): domain Eukaryota; kingdom Metazoa; phylum Chordata; class Mammalia; order Dermoptera; family Cynocephalidae; genus Galeopterus; species Galeopterus variegatus. Next base: position 77,738 of record NW_007727830.1, on the reverse strand, counting down.
TCATCAACACCTGATGGGGGGAGCTCCTTGTTACTGCTGAGTGGGGGTGGGGATTCTGGTTCCTGACCAGGCCTTCGCTGATACCTCCTCAGCTGGGATGGGCTGGAGTGCTTTATTAGTTGTCTACACCTGGTCTCTGCTGACACTGTGGGAGAGGTGTGGCCTCCTTACTGCTGGGAAGTGGTGAAAATCTTTACTCTCCAATAGGCCTCCTATGAAACCACCCCAGTGGGAAAGAGGAGGGGTATCTCATTACTGCCAGGTGAAGATGGAAGGCCAAGCCCCTCACATACACTGACGCTGTGGGAAAGGAAGAGGGCGGTCATTACTACCAGCAAGAGATGGCCTTCTCTGATACCACCCTGGAGAGAGTGTTGGCACACCTTGCTGTGGCCCCAAAAAGGCAGAAATCTAAACTTCCCACTCACCTTCACTGGCATGGGTGGGCCACAATTATTTCTGTGTTTTTGGCTGAAGTAAAGATTGATGTCTTGCTAGGCTGTCCTTTTCCTAGTCTTTATGAGGGCAAGAAAAATGTCTGTTAGGGCTTTTTTTTTTTTTTTTCCTACACATGTTGTCATTTCTGGGATTCTGTCTTCTCCATCACGTAGAGTGGGATATATAAGGTAAGAAAGAAAGAGAAGGAAGGAAGGAAGGAAGGAAGGAAGGAAGGAAGGAAGGAAGGAAGGAAAAAGAAAGGAGAGAGAGAGAGAAAGAGAGAGAGAAAGGAAGGAAGGAAGGAGAGAGAGAAAGAGAGAGAGAAAGGAAGGAAGGAAGGAGAGAGAGAGAGAGAGAGAGAGAGGAAGGAAGGAAGGAGAGAGAGAGAGAGAGAGAGAGAGAGAGAGAGAGAGAGAGA
>NW_007727830.1:55825-76753 GCF_000696425.1 Galeopterus variegatus | reverse complement strand
AGAAAGAAAGAAAGAAAGAAAGAAAGAAAGAAAGAAAGAAAGAAAGAAAGAAAGAAAGACCCAAAAACTCACCACTGTGTTGCTCCTTGTTCCCCAAATTCCTACTTTGTCCACTTTCTATCTAACTTTCAGAGTTTTCTTACTTTTATTTTATATACAACACCCAGGTTTTTAGTTGTGCTTAGAGGGAGAACAGAGAAAATTACATTTACTCCGTCTTCCTAAAAGCATAAGTCTGTCTCACATGGCATTCTTTTGATGTACACATTACGATCCTCATCATTCACTATCAAACCATGGGCTGTAGGCATGTGTGGGAGCCCCCTGCCGAAAACTGGGAAATCAAGGGTAGTCAAGGAAAGTGAAGAGCATAGTGCTCAGGTGCTGTTCCCTCCAGAGCAGACTCCACCAAATGAGTTTTCTCCAATATTTTCTTCCCTAATTCAGCAACGTAGAAAGATATCAATTCTGTTTGCAGCACAGATATTTATTTTAAAAAACTCTTTTCTTCTTATAGGCACATGCATACTTTACACTCCTGAAGCTTCCCATTCTTAGGTTTGGGGAAGAGAAGTTCCCTCTTCCCCACCTTCATGAACCTTGGCCTCCTAAAGAATGAGACTTCTTCTTCCTCCAAATCATGTTATTATTTTTGATGGGGGTGTTTTCAACCCCCCAGCAATGGAGGTGACTAGTCCCAAAGCTGGCAGTTCAGTGAATGTAGAGTGTGGGGCTCTTTGGCACCTTTGTTTTCAGGAGTGGAACACAAAGACAAGATGACTTTCTGCACTTCACGCCAGCATGCTCAAATGCATCTTAACAGCTGGGTTGCCAAGTTGGGAAGACTATTCTCTGTAGGAATAGATTTCCTCTCAAAACAGGCCTAGGTGTACTGTTAGAGAGATTTATGAGAACACAGCAGGAAGGAAGGGTTTTTAATATTCTCTCTGTCTAAGAAATATATAGTTTGAACTTGCCAAAGCTCAAGGGAGCAAACTGGACTCATTAAAGCTGGTACTCATGTAAGATCTTGATACTCTCAACTTTTATGCCATTTGGTTTTGAAAAATCATTTAAAAATTTCAATATTTATTTCTTGTCACTGACTTGAACAGTAACCTCCCATTTATTCATTTTCATTAACTTTGTATTCCTCACAATTGAGGTAAATGAGCTATCATTCTTTTATTTGTTGTTTTCTTGCTTGTTGTTTTCTCTCTTAGAATTAATAAATAACAATCACTAAGACTTTCCTTATTCAAGGAAGTTAGAACATATTGTTATTCTTATTGCTTATCATTTCAGTTAACGTGGTAGTTTCATTTTTTCTTAGTTTCCTTGGAATTTATGGTCACAGTAGCATTCAAATATTACACCCAAAGGGTTTAATTGGGAGGATAATGGAATATATACAGGCTGAGAAGTTAACCATTTTGAAGTACTCCCAGAGCTTTCTCTATAACAAGGGCCAGACCTTCTGGAAAAAAACTTTACCAGAAAGCCTTATCTGACATCAGGGAAGGGAAATGACTCAGTTCCAGAATGCTCTTGTCTTCCTATCTCACCTAAGGGGGAAAGAAACTGAGAAACACCTGTGAAGTTCACAGCCTGGGGAAACAGGCACTGAAAGACTAAACTTACTCTCACTCACAGGATAGAACACTTCCCTCCCCCCACACCTTACCACCACAGCTATAAGGCTTCCATATAATATCACTGGATTTCAGCTAAAAGAACTACAAGATAGACATTCCATTTAAGTAAAATTTTTTTTTCCTTTTTGTCTCTTTTTTAGTGACCAGCAATGGATTGCAACCCTCGGTGTTGCGCCCGCACCTCGTTCAGCCAGTGAGCAGCCGGTCTGTATGTGGGATCCGAACCCTCGGCGGGAGCGCCGCCGTGCTCCCGAGCGGCGTACTGTAGCAGTGCACCACCGGGCCGGCCCTTAAGTAAATATTTTTAGTGAAATCCAAAGAAAACAGAGAAGACAGCAAACAAGGACACTCAAGGAAATTAAAATTTTTGACACCTACAGACATTACATGCAGCCCATCTCCTAGCCATCTCCTAGCCAGATTAACATAAAATCTCACAGGAAAGTTCCATTTATCTCAGTTCCCATTACCTCATGAGTCATGTCCAGCTTTCAAGAAAAAATTACAGGGCATATAAAGGGCATTAAAAAAAAAAAGTCTCAAGAGACAAAGCAAGCATCAGAACCAGACTGAGATAGGATACAGATTCTGGAATTATCAGATGAGAAATGTAAAATAACTGTGAATGATACGCTAAGGGATATAATGAAAAAAGTAGACAAAATGCAAGAACAGATGGGTAATATAAGCAGAGAGAGAAAATCTTTAAGGAATTAAAACAACAATGAGATGTTACTACATATCTATTAAAATGGTCAAAATTCAGGATATTGACAGCATCACATGCTGGCAAGTATGTAGAACAAGAACTCACATTCATTGCTGGGGGAAATGCAAAATGGTAGATCCACTTTGCAAGGCAGCTTGATAGTGTTTTATAAAACTAAACATACTTTTAGTCTTATATCCAGCAATTATGCTCTGTGGTATACACCCAAAGGAGCTGAAAACTTATGTCCACTCAAAACCTGTACATGAATGTTTATAGCAGCTTTATTCGTAATTGCCAAAACTTGGAAGCAACCAAGATGTCCTTCAGTAGGTGAATAGATAAATAAACTGTGGTAATCCAGACAACAGAATATTATTCAACAAAAGGAGCTACCAAGCATTAAAAGATATGGAGGAAACTTAAATACATATTACTAACTGAAAGAAGTCAATCTGCAAATGCCATATACTGCATGATTTCAACTATATGACATTCTGGAAAAGGCAAAACTATAAAGATAGTGACAAGATCCACGGTTGCTGGAGGCTAAGGAGGAGGGAGAATTGAAGAGGCAGAGCACAAAGCATATTTAAGGCAGTGAAACTATTCTGCATGTCATCATCGTGGGTCCCTGTAATTATACATTTGTCAAAACCCATAAAATGTACAATCCCAAAGTGAACTCTAATGTAAACCATGAACTTTTGGTGATATTGACGTGTCAATGAAGGTTCATTGACTCTAACAAATGTACCCCTCTGGGGCAGGACAATGATGTTGGGCAGGCTGTGCGTGTGTGGGAGCAGAAGGTACGTGGGAATGCTCTGCTCAATTTTGTGGTGAAACTAAACTGCTCCCAAAAACATATTCCATTAAAAAATTTCTTCAGGAATACATAAGATGATATATTCAGAAACTCTGTCTCAATAAAAAACGTGTCAGAGAAGGAGTAAATAAAAGTAAAAATAAATTCTCTTATTTTTCTTATTCATAATTGATCTAATAGAAAACTGCTCAAAGTAATAATAGTAATAGCATAGTGGATAATTATACTATATGGATGTGTGTAATTAGTGACAGCAATTCCATAAGGAAAAGGAGGGAGGATTTGGGAAAACTAGTTAAGATACCAGCACAGCCTATGAAGGACTATAGTTGTTATAAGAGAGTGTACGCACATTCGTTGTAAACATACATTTCAAATCCTAGTGCAACCACTAAAAGTTGTTTTGAGGAGTACAATTGTGTTCAGGAGGTCTAAAGGCAGTTTTAAGGTCTAAAAGCAGTTTCCACAGCTTTAAAAGCTAAGGGACTGGCAGGATTTGGCCACAGTTCAGGCTACCAAGCTGCTGGCTTCTATTTTTAGATGTCATGATAGCTAGGCTCCCCCAGCACCAGAGAAGGCCGTACTATTCACATGAGCAATTCACCTTACAACCATCAAGGCCATGGCAGAGTAAGACTTGAGCCAGGTTCTCCATTCCAGGAGCAAATGAATGATACAGCAGCCTTCCCTTTCCTTTATTGTGCTCAGCCTAAAAACTCTTAATGTCAAGAGATGACTTACAATAGCAGAACTGAGGGCATTTAGGGAACTGAATGAGCGGGCGGAAGCAGACACTGAGATCCATTCCTGAAGAACCAAGGCAAATATCCATGTGTGGAGAGATAGAAGCAGCGTCACAGGAATCCCTCAGGTACCTTATTCCATTGAGCTCTCTGAGCCCTACTACCCACAGATTCTGCTTTAGATGGTCTGAGATGGGGCTCAGGATCTGAAGGTCTGAAGAGCAGCCCAGGGGATGCTGGTGCAAGTTGAGGAGACTATAGCTAGCAGGGTTAGGGAGATGACTTAGGTGATTTCTGTGGGCAAGGCAACTGGAAAAGCATGTACTGACATTGCACTCTGTGCCATCGGTGAGGATTTACCAACTTCTTAAATAAATAGAAAGGGGGGGAATACCAAAAGTGAAATTTCTGAACAAAAATTTGAAACAAAAGCATTAAAGAGTGAAAGAATAAAAGAGGAAAGAGGAGGCACTCCGCTATTCTCAGAAGAAAACAGTGCAGGGGGGGTGTCCACAGTGATAATTGAAAATGACATATTTATATAGCACTTACTCTGAGTTAAGTAGTCTTCTAAGCACTTCACACAATTCACTTATTTAATTCTCACAATGCCATAAGTTGGGTACTATTGTTATCCCCGTTTGACAAATAATGAAACTGAGGAAAAACATGGTTAAATGACTTGCCCAAGGTTGTCCCAGCTGGTAAGCGATGAAGCCAGGACTTTGACCTAGGAAGTCTGGCTTTATATTTCTAGCTTTAATCATAATGCATACTGCCTTTAATTTACTGTCACAGATGTCCTTATATACCTGTTATTTGAATAAAGGGGAAGAATATAATATTCACTGAGCACCTAATGTGTTCCTGTAGTGTGCATGAAACCTTATCATGAGAGACTAAATATTACCTCGCAGGTGACCAGCAGTGTAAGACTACAATTCCCTTGAAAAGCAAAGAGTTGAAAGTTGGATGCGAGCTAGCAAAGTCTGCTGGAAGCACACAAACTTGAGGACTTTCATGAAACCGAGGGCAGAGGCACAATGGACAGCAAACAGGTGAAGACAGGAGAGAGGACAGAGAACAGCAATGACTCCAGTGGGTGTCATTCTGTGCTATCCAGCCAAGTGCAGAGATGCTTTCCAATGCAGACTATAAAGTTTTTGCACAAGACAGCAGAGCATATTTTGAGCAGCACTGGTATAAAAAAATACTTCTGAATTTTAGAATTATCCCAACAAAGGGTTGAGAAAGCTGGGGGACTTAGCAGCAGATCTGGATAATTACTGGCTATGGATTAGAGGGGAGGGGGGATTTGGTGATATTAATTCCCCGGCATGTCCAGCTTGTGTGTATATGCAGAAAGCCCAACCCGCAGAGGCTCCTGAAAAAGCCCTTAGACATAAAAGACAGATCACACCCATCGGAATGATCAGATGCTAGGTCTGAAGTACATGGGCATCTGTTACACAGCTTGTTGCTGGTGTGGGAACACTCTGTGCCCGCATACAAAGCAAGAGAATTAATAACTCTGGAAACAGCATCCAGCCCATGACAGATGGACAGTTGTTAGATAAATACACAGCTTCTCACCTGCTCTTTCGCATAACAGTGAGGCATGTTCTATACTACCTCCCCTGGGTGGGTATGTCCCACAGCCACATCCTAATCTGTCATGGCAAGAATTGAGGTTAAAGCCACATAATTTAAACAGTTAGTGAGCACGAACTATGAAAGGGCATAATGCAAAAATTCTGTTTGGGGCTTTATTATATACATGATTTAAAAGGTTTCAGTTTGCAGGATAAGCACTATAAAAGATTTTCATTTCCTCCCAGGTTTATTCTTCAGCCATAAACCCTAAATAAACTAACTGCCTGTTCAGGGAACACAAAAGCCATTAGCAAAATGTATTCCATTTATGCTTTTTATATCTAACATATTTTCTTATTGGCTTAATATAAAATATACTACTTCCACTTTCTACTTATAATTACATATCTTGTTAGATCAACAGTTAAAAGACAGAAAAAAATTGTAGATGCAAAACAGTTTTCCCAAACACTTAAACATTTCCTAACATTATTTTTTTTTTTTTTTTTTTTTTTTTTGATACCTCCTGGAAGGTTATATTTCTCTTCCTTGTTGCTACTGCTCCAGGCAAAGTATATCCCTAATACTGATGAAAATTGTAAACACTTCTGTCATCTAAGCAGTATAAACCCAAAACTTTTGGGTGATAAAAGTTGACATGAGTTTCAGTCAGGAAATTTGGCTTTCTTGGCAATATATTTCACCATGTTAAAATAGTGACAGTAGTGTCAAAGTGCTAATATAAAGAAAAGTAATTTAACTTTTTTCCCCTTTTTTTCTGGGGTCTTCTCAAGTTATAGCGATCTTCATGGCCTAGGTTCCCTAGAAAACAAAGCCTGACCAAAACTTCACATGCTAAGCTGTCTGCGAGGAGCTCCATCCCTGGGAACAGGAGTGGAGGAGAGACGCACGGGGGCCGGGAAGGAGGGAGGGCGCATGCAGACAGCTCAGGACCAAATGACACGCCTTGGTTACAAGTCCACTGTAGTTTCAAACTAACTGACGGCAAGATGCAAGATGAAGGTATCCACCGCTTCCAGATCCCATTGGTCGAGCTCTCCTGCGAGCGGGAGCTTCTCCTGCCCCCAGTGCCACTCAGATCATCCTGAGCGCCCCGCTTCTGCAGCATCCAGGAGGCGTCGGCAGAAGGCAGGCATCCTGCACAGCCCAGGAGCGGGTCCCTCTGAGCTTGCACTGCAGAGGTTGCACGGGGTAAAGCAGCTGCCACAGAGCTCTTTTGGGGCTCTGGGTGACGTCTGGGGCACCCATGACGAGGCCCAATCCATGATAGCAGTACTAGTCACTGCCAGGGCCTCTCCGGCCAGAAAGCAAAGCTAGTGCTGCAGTGCGGGTGCTGAGCACAGAGCACACAGGCTCCAGTACAGTGCTCGGCGTAGGCCTATCTCCTGCGATGTATTCAATGGCACGTTTACAACCGTTGCCAAGTTCAACTGTTAGGCACAGGGTATTGACCTCAATGGACGTGATCCACAACAAATGTTCAAACCTTTACATGTTTTGAGACTAGAAAAAGTGCCTTAATGTTTAATTTAATAAAGAAATCAGTAATCCACTCCTAGAAAATCATCTGAAGAAGTTCTGTGAATGCGGGGGGCAGGGGGCAGGGAGGTACAGAAGAAATCTAATCCAGCATGAGGAATTAGTTAAGTAAATAATGACGCATTAACTTGAGAGATTCTTACCTCATTTTAAAAGGAAAGTTATTTAAAAATATTGCAAACTGCTTATGACATAATGTGAAATTACAAAAGCGGAATGCAACACTTTCAAATTGATTCAAAACTGCATTGTGGAGCTTCGGCATAGCCGACCACGTGGGGATTCCCGGAGGCTGGTACGCAGAGTCAAACTCGCTGTGCTGTCAGCGTGATGGGCTAGGCACAGGCATTTCAAGCAGACCCCAGCAAGCACAGTGGGTCTGAGCAGATTGGGACAGGCTGACCTAAGGGTCCCACTGGTGCTTGTGCCACCTGAGCAGATACTCCCTTACCAGCTGGGGCTCCCCTCAGTACCACAGCGAGTTACTTCCAGGATGGGGCCTCCTGGGTTTTTGCTTGTCCTTTAAATGCTGGTTTGCCTGATGTTTGACCTGACTTGGTGCCACAGTTCATCTTCTGCTGTTGATTTCAGTCCCGGTGCTAATATTACTCATGAGAGTCCAGGAGGGTTGCATCCAAGACCACTGATGGCAATCGCCCAGCCTACCGTGGCACGACCACTTTGTCGAGTGGGACGCTCGTTTGCAAATCTCGTACTCCGGCCCAGAGAGGTCACGTTTTCAGCTTATTTCACAGCACCTCGACACTCCTTCAGGCCCGATGAGAATGTCTGTTTCTGGAGGAATGGTAATTTATTCTGGTCGTTTAGATTTGAAACTCAAAATCTATGCACCGTGGGTGATTTAATATGGAAATAAGAAAAACATTCTGAGAAGCTTATGGGTTATTAAACACGAAAATGTGCGTCTGAAGAAAATTGCAGAATATCTTCTTGCCAAGTTCTTTGGTTCTCTATGGAGTTGGGGATACTGCATAGTTGCTTTTTGAGGTAATTTCCAGGCCTGGGATTTTATGGTAGGGGCTATAAAATCCATACACTGAGTTGAGAAAGATTAGATCTCAGCATTCTGTGAAGAAAACAAACCTAAACTATTCCAGATAAGTGTTTATTGTGCACTAACCAGGTGTTGCTGCCTTAGCAAAGAGATTTACCCGGTTTTATTGATTGCAGAGATTGCAAAAATGCAACAAACTTGGAAAAAAGTTTAAATATACAGAACATTTAATATAGTGTTTATGTGGCAAAGATGAAGAAAGTCTTTCCTTAAAGGAAATCATATCAATTCCAAGTGTAGCTCTACACTAATAAGACTGTGGTTTAAAAAACTATTTAAAGGGATAGCACCAAATTCATACTGTAAAAGAAGATGGATATACAAATACGGTGGCAAATATCATGCCTTACTGTTTGTTTTTCAAATGACATATAGCATTTTTTAATTTCTTTATCTTCATAGTTAAATTGTTCAAGCAGCTATTCATTTATGTGTGAATTGTATTCTAAAAGTTTCTTTGTAGCTTGGTTGTTGAGATGTCAATATGCATTTATCCTGAAGAACAATGGTGTTCCTGAAGAACTCAAAATATTATAGAAAATAGTACATCTGCAATGAACAAAGATTCTTTAACCTTATTTTTTTAAATTCACTTAGTATAATAAAAGAATTTAGTAGTAAAGCAGGATGTTAAATTAACATGCAGAAACCAGTAGCCTCTGATACAAAGAAAATAACCAGTTAGAAGATATTATAGTAGAGAAAGCCTCATTTCCAATAGAAAAATAAAGTATAAAATACTTAGAAATAAACTCAACAAGAAATATGCAAAACCTATACAAGGAAAACTTTAAAATGCTCCTGAAGTAGACAAAAGAAGACATGAACAAATGGAAAGATATCCTTTGTTCTCTGAGATAGGATGACTTACCACATTATTAAGATGTCAGTTCCCCCTCAATTTACCTTACAGATTTAAGGTAATAATAAAAAAATATAATAGGCATTTTTTGTGAAACTAAACACATCAGTACTAAAGTTCATATGGAAAAAATAAAATGCAAGAATAGCTATGATAACAAGGAAAAAAGGAAAGCTATGAGGGAGTGTAACCCTTCCAGGCAGGAAAACAAGCTTGGAAGCCTCTATAATTAACACAGTGTGGTACTGGCACCTGAATAGACTGGCAGACAGTGGAATAGAATGAGTGTCCAAAAATTGACCCAAGAAAAAATGGAAATTTAATATATGACAAAGTTGGTATCTCAAATCACTGGGGCAAAAATTTTTTAAAAACACATTTAAGATCAAATTAGATCTTTAATTGACACTATACACAATAATAAATTCCAACTGACCTGAAAAATAAATGTTAAAAATGAAATCATACCAGTGTTAAAATAACACATTGGTGAATTCTTCCATAACCTAGAGATAAGGAGAGGCTCTATTCATAAGTCAAATCTAGATGCAATAAAAGAAAATTTCAACACATTTAACCACAGAAATATGTATGTATTTTTGTATACTTTATATGCATTATACATTATATATAACTATACAAACGTTAAATAAATATTCAAAAATAACTTTTGCACTTCAAAAAATATAGGTGATGGCAAACTTGGTGACAATATTTGCAATAGGTATGTGGTAGGTGAAAAGTCTGTCCTCGGGGCCGGCCCAGTGGCGCACTGCTACAGTGCACCGCTTGGGAGCGCAGCGACGCTCCCGCTGAGGGTTCGGATCCCACATACAGACCGGCCGCTCACTGGCTGAGCGAGGTGTGGGCGCGACACCGAGGGTTGCAATCCCGTTGCCAGTCCCGGTCCGGTGCGGGCACGACACTGAGGGTTGCGATCCGTTGCCGGTCACGAAAAAAGACAAAAAGGGAAAAAAAAAAAAAAAGAAAACTCTGTCCTCTGGTCTTAGGAACCTAGGTAAGGGGTCTTCCTGAGTTTCAAAAGCAAGAAATGGGGAACAAAGCAAAAACAACAAAATCTATATGGGATTAGCAGCAAGACTGATTCTATCTGAGCCCTAGATATTACACTAAGCATTCCAAGCTGGGTCTGCCTAAACAGAATCTATATTTGGAAGGAACTGCAAGTGAGTGCCAATAACCCAGCTGAGGACAGCAGAGGGCAACCCTGCAGCACCAGTAACTTCATGTGAGACATCAGCAGTCCCATGAAGATGTCATCACCCAAGTTTACAACAGAATCCCTGTTGGAATGGTAGAATACTGACCAGAGATTTGAGCAGAATTTGTTCATGACCTTATGAAGGATGCTGCCAATTAAACCCCAATGGTCCACTTGCCTTCACTCTTGCCCTCTTGTTTTCGTACAGTCCCCCTCTCTTTCTGCAAATGCATTGTGTCCTGTATCACTCAATTCAGCCAAAGAACTCATCCACCTGCCTTACCCAGGCCCAGCCATGTATGTTTGTTCAGGATGTGCAATCATATACAAACTTTCTCTAAAATTCTTTTACTAGAGGATGGGGAGTCTTGCTAGGTACTTTCCCGTCTCTCCTATAACTGTGGTTTTCCATATCAAATAGTTCTCTCCAAGGAGACATAAGCAAATCTCCTGGACCTTAGTTAGGAATGTTAGATTGTATGTTTCCTGTAAGAAGAGATTTCTTAAGCTTATGCTTGTCTCTTCTTTCTACCATGAATGTAGATATGATGCCCAAAGCTGAAGCAGCCATTTTGCAAGCATGCAAATAAAAAGCCAACATGCCAAGGATGACAGAGAGAGAAAAAAAGGAGGAAAGATCTGGTGGCATTGGTGGCATCACTGAGCTTCCAAGCCAGCAAAGAGACCCTTCTCAGGCAGAACTTCCTGTTAGAAACACAATAAATACCCTCACTGTTTAAGCCACCAGTGGACAAATTTTCTATGAAAATCTTAAGTGACGTAGTCATTATTTGTTTAATCGATCAAATCAAAGATGTAATCAATTCAAGGATATAACATGTTTTTGTACCACTAAGAAGGAAAAAAAACTGATTTAAACTATAACACATTTCCTTATTATTTTGAAATCTTAATTATATTTATTAAAATATCTCTATATTTAATTAAACATGGGTTTTTATCATATAGTACTTTTTTGCATAGATTAAAAGAAAATATTAGTAAAATAAGTTGGTTAAAGTATTTCAAAGACTTTTTTATATTTCTTATCCAACTATTCTGAATCACATTTCAACACAGAATTATTAATGTCCATGTTTTTCCATGTACTTTGCCATTAACAGTACCAGTGATATGACACTTAAAACAATTGATAAAAATAGACTCACAGCCATAGGTTACTAGAGGCTAAAGATTGCTTCGTAGATTCTCTTCCATGACATTCTTATTCATTCTGCAAGCTTTAACTTGGCTTTTCTGATGTGTGCAGGCAAGGACAATTTTGTACAACTGTGATTAAAAACATTGTGTATATATACCACATTTTCCTTATCCAGTTGTCAGATGATGTCATTTAAGTTGGTTCCAACTCTTGGGTATTATAAACAGAGATGCAATAAACATGCAAGTGCAGATATCCCTTCAACATGATGATTTTCATTCCTTTGGATATATACCCAGCAGTGGGACTGCTGAATCATATAGCAGTTCTATCTGTAGTTGTTTGAGGAAACTCCATACTGTTTTTCACAATGGCTGCACCAATTTACAGTCCCACCAACAGTGTAGGAAGATTTGCTTTCTTCCATATCCTCATAAGCATTTGTTATTTGCTGTCTTTTTGATAATAGCCAGTTTAACTGGGGTGAGATGATATCCCAGTGTGGATTTGATTTGTATTTCCCTGATGCTTAGTGATGTTGAGCACTTTTTTCATGTGTCTGCTGGCCATTCAAATACCTTCCTTTGCAAAATGCCTATTCAGTTCCTTTGCCCATTTTTAAATTGGGTTACTTTTTTTTTACTGTTAAGTTGTTTGAGCTCCTTGTATATTCTGAACATTAATGCCTTGTCTGATGCATAGTTTGTGAATATTTTCTCCCATTCTGCAGGTTGTCTTTTCACTCTGTTACCTGTTTCTTTTGCTATAGTTTGATATAATCAAATTTATTTTTTTCTTTTCTTGCCTGTGTTTCTGGGGTCTCATTCATAAAGTTTTTGCCTAATCCTACTTCCTGAAGTGTTTCCCCCAAGTTTTCTTTTAGTAGTTTTATAGTTTCAGGTTGTATATATAAGCTGTTCATCCATTTTGAGTTGATTTCGGTATATGGTGAGAAGTACAGGTCTAGTTTCGTTCTTCTACATATGGATATACAGTTTTCCCAGCATCATTTATTGAAGAGGCGGTCCTTCCCCCAGTGTATGCTCCTGTTGCCCTTGTCAAATATCAGCTGACTGTAAGTATGTGGATTGATTTCTGGGTTCCTAATACTGTTCCATTGGTCTGAGCATCTGTCTTTATGCCAGTACCATGCTATTTTGGTTATTACAGCTTTGTGGTATAATTTGAAGTTAAGTAGTGTAATGACTCTGGCTTTATTTTTTTCACTCAGTCTTGGTAGTTTGAATTTGCCCCAAAACGTATCCATTTCCTCCAGGTTTTCGGATTTGTTGGCATATAGTTTTTTATAATAATCGCTAATGATTCTTTGTGTTTCTGTGGTATTGGTTGTAATGATTTCTTTTTGTTTTCTTATTTTTGTTATTTGGGTCTTATCTTTCCTTTTTTAATAAGCCTAGCAAATGGTTTGTCTCTCTTGTTTATCTTTTCAAAATAACAACTTTTTGTTTCATTGATCTTTTGTTTCATTTGGGGGGGGTCTCTATTTCATTTAGTTCTGCTCTGATCTCAGTTATTTCTTTCCATCTACTAATTTTAGGATTGGATCATTCTTGTTTTTCTAGTTCTTTGAAGTTCAGTGTTAGGTTGTTTATTTGAAATCTTTCTATTCTTTTGATGTAAGCATTTATTGCAATAAACTTCCCTCTGTACTGCTTTTGCAGTATCCCACAGATTTCGGTATGATGTGTCTTTATTTTCATTAGTTTTGAGAAATTTTTTGAATTCCTGTTTAATTTTTTCTTGGACCCATAGGTCATTCATTACCATGTTGTTTAATTTCCATGCATTTGTATAGTTTCCAGAGTTTCTCTTGTTACTGGTTTCTAGTTTTAATCCATTGTGGTCTGAAAAGATACTTCAAATGATTTCAGTATTTTCAAATTTCCTGAGACTTGCTTTGTGATCTGGCATGTGGTTCGTCCTGGAGAATGTTCCATGTAATAATGAAATGAATGTAGTTGTTGGATGAAATATTCTGTAGATATGTGCCAAGTCCAATTGGTCTAATGTGTGGTTTAAATCTTGTGTTTCTCTGTTGATTGTTGCCTAGATTCTCTGTCCAGTGCTGAGAGAGGGGTGTTATTGGGATGAGAAAGGTCCCCTAGTATTATCTTATTGGGGTCTTTCTCTTTCTTCAGGCCTAGCAATGTGTGCTTATGTATCTTTGGTTCCAGTTTTGGGTGCATATATATTTATGGTTGTTATGTCTTCTTGCTGGATAGATCTCTTTATCATTATATAGTGGCCTTCTTTGTCTCTTTTTGTTGTTTTTGGTTTAAAGTCTATTTTATCTGATATAAGAATAGCTACTGCTGCTCACTTTTCATTTCCATTTCTGTGGTATATCTTTTTCCATCTCTTCACTATTAGTCTGTGTGTGCCCCCCGTCTTTCTTGGTCTTGAGAGTGGTGGTTTCCACACCTGCTTCCAGATGCTGCATGTGAGAACACTTCTTACCACACTGCTAAACCTATGACAGCATGTCTGTGCTACATGGCAAGAAAAACACCTAGTGCTCATCTGTCAGGTGTTCCCAGCTTCTTCACCCAATATTTCTGCTGGTACATTTCCCATCTAATGCTAGATTACAAGTGAGGATGAATAAATATGTTGTGGTCTATTGGAGATTTCTTATAAATAGGTCACTTTCATTTTCAAAATTATATAACATTCCCATTGACTTAAGTTAAATAAAAAGAATTCAATCAATCACAATTGTCATTGTATTTTCTAATATGCTATCTCATAAAAAGGTATGATTTACAAGTAAAAGCCATATTGAGTCTCCAATGTCAGTTCCCTGAAATTTCAAATGTCTGCATTCCTATAAACATTAAACTGAACACCTTATCTTTCTCTCCCTGATTTAATATAACTTGTCTCCCTCAAGTCCATAGAAACTCTCCTTTTCTCATTTTCCAAAGATCTCTATTCCGTGAAAGCAAAATCATTTATCTTGATCTTTCTCTGCCTCCTCTGACTTCTGGTCATCTTTAACACTATTAACAGCAACTGCTTCTGCAAAATCACTTTACTTCCAGCTTTCAGGTTTGTCAGAAATCCCCCAGTTAATTTGTTCAAATGTCCATTGGAAGAATATTTTCAATTCAGCACTCTGCTAATAAGAAGCACTGTGTCCTTGGCCTCCTGTGTGTGACCCTGAACACCTTTATCTAAATCAGTGTAGTATAGCTGCACTCTATTTGGTACAGTATAGCTTAGTAGAGAAAGAACAAGGTATGGGTCCAGGCAGGACAGGATTTAAATAACCACTATATTCATTTTCTATTGCTGTGTAGCAAATTACCACAGCTAATGGCTTAAAACAACACATATTTGTCTTCTCACAGTTTCTGTGAATCAGAAGTCCAGACAGGGCTTTAGCTGGGTCCTCTGCAAGCTGCAATCCAGGTATAGGCTAGGATTGGATTCTCATCAGAACACTTGACTGGGGAAGAGTCTAGTTCCTAGCTCACTCCAGTTGTTAGCAGAGTTCATTTCCTTATAGCTGTAGGATTTAAGGTAGCATGGTCCTCAAAGTCAGCAAGGAGAGCAAGACTCTAGAGTGAGTTGGCTAGTAAGATGGAGTCTTGTATTACACAACATAATTACAAGAATGCCCTCCCATTACCTTTGTCACATTCTATCAGTTAGATTAAAGTCACAGGTCCTACTCACACTAAAGAGTAGGGGACTACAAAATAGTGTGAAGACCAGAGGCAGGGATCATTTAAGGCCATTTTAGGGTCACTATGCCACAATCACTGTCCTTTCCAATCTCTCAGGTTCCCAATTTTCCCATCGGTCATACCAGGACATGACAGAAGGTTGGCCAGCCTCCTTCCATGAGTTCAGGGGACACCATTTCCAATGGGCACTGTGACGCTCAGCTTTACTTGTCAACTTGGTTAGTCTAAAGCCCCTAACATTTAATCAAACATTAATCTGGGTGTTCTGTGAAGGTATTTTGTAGATGTGATGAAAGTCCATAATCAGTTGACTTTAAGCAAGTGAGCTTGAGTTAGAAAACCTGAGTGGGCCTGATTCAATGTGTTGAAAGATGTTAAGAGCAGAGCTAAGACTTCCCAGAAAGAGCAGAAAATTTGCCTGTGGACAGCAGCTTAAACCTATGCCCGAGAGTTGCAGCCTGCCCTTCCTTATGGCTTGACCTATAGATTCCAGACTTGTCTGACCAGCCCCACAGTTGTGTAGGCCAATTCTTTGTAACCAGTCTGTTAATATATGTCTCCTACTGGTTCTTTTCCTCTGGCTGAACCCTGATTGATATGGGCTCCATTTACACTGTGCATGAAAGTATGGGAGCTGGGCAACGTAGAAGACCTGGCCATACTTCACTGGCTGGTTGATTTAATTTTGGTCAGTGTGAAGGTTAATTCTAGGTGCCAACTTGGTTAGAGGAAGGAATGCTGAGAAATCTGGTTAAGCTATCTTTTTAGGTGTGTCCATGAGGGTGTTTCCAGCAGAGATTAGTATGAGAGTCTGAGCGGCCTGGGTGGGAAAGACCCAACCTCAGTGTGCGTGGGAACCATCCAGTCTGCTGGGGGTTCAGGGAGAACAAAAGATAGAAGAGGTGAAGCTCTCTCTCTTGATCCACTGGACCTGGGATACACTCTTCTCTCCTGTCAATGGACATCAGAGCTCAAGACTCTTCAGCTTTTGGGTTCCAGAACTTACACCAAGGACACCATCACCTTCCCTGGTTTTGAGGCCTTTGGACTCGGACTGAGCCATGTTACCGGCATCCAGTTTATAGACGGCTTATCGTGGGACTTTTCCTCATAGTCACGTGAGCTAATTCCCCTAATAAATCCTTCTCGTATAATTATAATGTATATTATTGATTCTGTCTTTCTAGAGAACCCTAATACAGTCAGTATTAAAATAATGAGCCAAATCTAAATGTTTCAAGTCCTCACTTGAGGACACACCACTTAAGAACAACCACCAATGTCTAAACATTTCCAAATTTTTGTTCCCTAAATAATTTTTTAACAGCATGAATGTTTACTTGTGCAAATATTGTGCCCACTAGTACTTCTTATTCTTGATCATTTTTGTTAAAACAATACTGTAATTAATATGTTTGTTTATAACATTTATCCTTATTATTTCTACTTAAATAATTTTTCAAATTAGAATAGGTTCTGGAGAAAATAGAATTAGTAGGTTAAATGGATTATTTTTTAAGATTCTATGCATTTTGCAAAATAATTGACCAGAAAATTCTCTATCAATGATCCCACCAGCATTTTGTGAAAGTCTGTCTCACTCTATTTTCTGTTGATTTTATTCAGACTAGTTTCTATTATGTCTGTTTACCTTCTTGCTCTCTAATCCTATACCTTCCATGCTAATTTTCCATCTCACATATTACAGTTTTCCATTAGGCTTTAGTCCCTCAAGAAAATTCCCATTATTGAGCCATAATTTTAGCAAGAGCTTCACAAATATCTGGTGATGGTGTTGGTGACAGTAAACCAGATGATTCTGAGACTTGTAAATGAGCTTACAAGTACAGACACCCTGTCAGGACATTTCCAAACTCCCCTTCTTAGCCCAAAGACCCTCAGCCATCTTTCTCAAACAATTGTGTTTGGTTCTTAGAATGGTGGAGCTGAAGAAAGCTTTTTTTTCTCTGCACTCTTCCACTGATAGTGAATTCATTAATATAAATCTATCCACAGCATTCTTTTTCTGCTGATGTGTTTACTGACTCCGAATCTTTTCTAATACTGAGTTCTTGTTTTGCAAGGCTGTTGGATACTTACCTTCCTGATATGCCTGTTCTTTGGAGTTTCTGTGAGGATAAGCAGAGAGTACTGGTGATGCTTCATTACTCCAGACCCCTCCCTATTTCACTAAGCATCACCTTCATTTAGTGTCACTCACACAAAGGGACAGTGAGCCATGAAACGATGTACACTGCTTTTTATGTCCTGGAACCACACTATCCATATCATCTTTAACATTTCTTACTGAATAGTGGTATTTGACCACAGCTATTAAGCCTTACTTCTTTTTATTTCTAGTGGTGTATTAACTAATGATTAACTTTCCCTATGCATTATTCAACACGTTCACATTAAGCCCATCCACTTAGTTCCACAGCACTATAAATTCAGGACCCGAGCCACTCTCTTTGTTTGTCTCATCAGCCTGCTCAGCCTTTTTCAGTGTTTAAATGCTTGTTATAATTTGGGAATGCTTTGACATCGTGTAGGAAAAAATGCCCAAGCATACAGTGCCAGCATGGGGAGGAAGAACCCAGGTCCCCATAGAGATTTTTTTTACCAGGGTTGGAAATGGTCTGAGGAGATCTGACTGAGCCTAAATGCTAGCCCCAGAGCAGACCAGATCAAGTCCCTAGCTATTCAAAGAGACCCAAGATTCCCAGCTCCATTTCTGGAGTCTGTCACTACTAGGGCTTCTAACTAATTAGCCACCAGCAGACTGGGCCCCGGTGAGCAGGTGTTGCTGCCCCTGGGTTCTGGCTCTCAGGGGCCTGTTGAAGAGCAGAGCCAGGATGAAGGTAGGGCTCGTGAAGAGCTGGACGAGGAACCACAGTGCTGAGTGAGTGTGCGGGAGCTCAAGGCGAGCCTCTGAACAAAAACCAAGAAGGAGCCCACAGGTGCCTCTACTCTAAATGAGGGTCGCCAGGAGGATGGGTGTGAGACTGGCTACATACGTAAGGGAATCTGGCACTCCGCATGTGCCCTGTGCAGGAGAGAACAAGCCCAGGTTGTGGAAAAGACTACTTCTCACTCAGATATTAGATCTCAACCTCATTTGAAGGTGGGGAATTGGAAAAAGGAAAGAGATCGGTGCAAGGACAGAAAAAAAGGAATACAAGGGATGGGTCTCAGGATAGGCTCAGTATGGGCTCAGAAAGGGAGCCAGGCCTGAGACCAGCAATGAGGACAGGTCTGAGCAACAGGGGAAGGCAGAGCTGGGGAGGCAAAGGAGGGCTGACGGTGCTCATCTTTGGGTTTGCTTTTGTCTCCATGCCAGGTTCCTAGTGGAGTCACTAGGGGACTTGACAGGAGATGTAAATCTGGCCTCCTTGTTTGCTTTCCCCTTCCCACTTCTTTGACGCCATGGAAAGCATTCCCCTCCTAGCAGTACCTCTGCTGAGTACTAACCAGGCTGGGCATGTGGCATCTTATGCTCCCTGAGCACCTGCTTTCTGGAAGATGTCATGTTGGGTGCTATGAAGAGGGCAGGAGAGGGTGAAATATAAGCATGGTGGTTCAGAGAGAGAAACTCTATTCACACCAGTGACATGTGGCCAAATAATCGTACAGTGCAGATCCGTTTATAAAATCTGCCACATCCAAATGTAATTAATGAATTTGGTCAAGTGTTTGCCACTAAGAGTCACACCACTATCCCAAGAGGAGGGTCCCAAGGAAAAACAATCTTGGTCTCAGGCTTGGCTCCCTTTTTGAGCCCATATGGAGCCTATCCCGAGACCCATCCCTTGTATTCCTTTTTTTTTTTTTTTGTCCTTGCACCAATCTCTTTCCTCCTTCCAATTCCCCACCTTCAAATGAAGTTGAGATCTAAAATCTGAGTGTGGAGTAGTCTTTTCTAGAACCTGGGCTTGTTCTCTCCTGCATGAGGCACATGGGAGAAGGCAGGCATTCCCTCAGGTGCGTAGGCCAGTCCCACACCCATCCTGCCAGACTAGGCATGGAGAACGCTTTGGGAATGGCACGACAATCATGGTAGTCCAGTCTCCAGAAACAACTAGATCCATTGTCAGGAACGTAACTGGTACAGGTACAATATTTAAAAGTCTTCCAGTTAATGAAGACTAAGATAGCTATATTAGTTTCTTAATGCTGCCATAATAAATTATCATAATCTAAGTAGTTTAAAACAGAAGAAATGTATTCTCTCATAGTTCTGGAGGCGAGACATCCAAAATCAGGTGTCAGCAGGGTCGATTCATTCTAGAAGCTCAATGGAGAATGTTTTCATGGCTCTCTCCTAACTTTTGGTGGCTATTGGCAATCTTTGGGTTAGTTTGCATAGACTCATCACTCCAATCTCTGGCCCTATCTGCTTTCTGTCTTTCCTTTTTTTTTTTTTTTTTTTTTTTCTCCTTAACAGCATGCAGGAAGAAATTCCCCTCTACTTATAAAGATACTTTACATTGGACTTAGAATCCACCCTAAATTTAAGATGATTTCATCTGAGATTCTTAACCTAATCTGCAGAGATCCTATTTCCAAATAAGATCACATTCACAGATACTGTGGTTAGGGCTTAGACATATCTTTTTGGGGATCACAATTCAACCCACTGTAATAGCTAAGACCCTTTATCTACAATATTCCCCCCTTATAGTAGAGAAGAAAGAAATGTAAAGATTTAGAATAAAAGGGATTTGTTTTCTAAGATCTAGGCATCTGGGAGAAAACAATTGTTGGACCTAAGAATATCAAAATCTTTGCAACTAAAATTTTGGCCACTGAAAATTACACCATGTGAGCCCACCAGATCTTAGCAGCATCTGTCACTTGCTTTAGAAAGCCCTGAAAGTTGTGATGTGTGATTGTTTAAGAGGTGCCATTGTGGTGGGACTGGCTAGTGTGAAAGAATTGTGAGCCTTCTACACTAGGTTTTATTTGAGGTGCCTACTTGACTGGGGACTACTTATTATATGTGGCCCCCACATTTGATAGGGTAGTGAAAATAGCATTGAAGATAACCTAATGGTCTCTAAGAACTCAGGAAAGGAGAAATTGGAGGGAGGGGGAGTTAAGCTTGGAGGCAGAATGAAAATGTGTTTAGTTAGGGGGGAGAGGAATTTGGGAGAACTGACAGACAGAAAGATATTTTCCCTGAAGGATGTCCTCAAAATGTAGTGAGTAGACAATATAAAGTGTTCAACATTCATAAACTGGAACAGGAAGACTTATGCACTGAATGCTATTTGGTTTACTTTGCAGGGACATCAGAAGGAAGGAAGGAAGGAAGGAAGGAAGGAAGGAAGGAAGGAAGGAAGGAAGGAAGGAAGGAAGGAAGGAAGGAAGGAAGACTTGTTCTATCTCAGCAGATATCTTTCCTTCTTTGAGGAAAGCTGAGGTTTAAGATAAGGAACAAGACCAG
Source organism: Galeopterus variegatus (assembly GCF_000696425.1). Lineage (NCBI taxonomy): Eukaryota > Metazoa > Chordata > Mammalia > Dermoptera > Cynocephalidae > Galeopterus > Galeopterus variegatus. The sequence goes on along the minus strand of NW_007727830.1, from coordinate 56,187 downwards.
GATTTATACTTGCTACCCCCTTGTGATATACTTGCTTATATTAAAAACAGCATTTAGGTCAACACTCCAATTTGATATTTTTCAGGGTTGCTAAAGATTTGCTATGCCAGGTGCAATAAAGAAAAATGCTAAGTAGTGTTTTTTTCTAATTTCTGCTTTACCATGAGCTGGAGTTCTCTACTGTGGCATAGAAGCCACAGGCCCCCCAGAGTTACAGAAAAAAGAGCATGACCCCCAACACTCAGAGGTCAGGGTGAGGGACTGCTCAGAAAGAAGAGTAAAGGGTGGTGTGGATCACAAGTGTGGAAAATGTGATAAAAATGTGTTCTTGGCTGGCGTATATATATATATATATATATATA
>NW_007727830.1:53045-54968 GCF_000696425.1 Galeopterus variegatus | reverse complement strand
TTTTTTTTTTTTTTTTTTTTTTTTTTTTTTTTAGTTTAGACTTATAACCTTGAGGTTAGGATAAAAAAGGCAGAGGTGTGCCCAAAAGCAAAAAGGTAGAGAGGTTTTTCTTCCCTATCAGCAGCATCAGAAAGAGGAAGGAAATGCCTGCCCTGTCCCCAGCCCCTACCCCAAGAACCTCTGTCTCCACCTCTGAGCTCCGAGAAGAGTCATCGATTTCCAGAGAGGAGGCATCCTACCTGTCTAAGTCTGGAAAGATCCCTCGACCAAAGGGGGAAAAAAAAAAAGATGATGGGTAATTTAAAGGGCAGTGTAAACAATAAAAACCATTAAAGGTCAATTGATCTGAACTGTCTGGCAGCCAGAGCCCGCTGGCCCCTCAGCAAGAGAAGAGCCAGGCTGCACTTACAAGCCCGACTGACAGGGAAAGTTCTGCCTGGGCTCAGACCCTCTCAATGCCAAGAACCTCATTAGGAAAACCTTCTCTCTGCACAGTGACCTGACACTTCTTTATTGAATAATTCTTTAGACAAAGACCCTCTAATTTGGAGATGGTTGATGATATCGGTCAACCGATATAATTGAAAAATCAAGAATATTTTCTTCATTAATTCTCTCTTTTAGAGGGGTGTCGACTTCTTAAGGAGCCATATGTGTGTGGTGTCATTTTGGGCGAAATATAAAATGACTTAGTGACTGCTCTCTAGAAATCTATGAACTACCTCTAGTACAGAAAAATATATTATCTTTTTAAAGGGAAAAAAGATGCTTTTAATTATTTTTATTCAGTCTAGAAGTTCACTTTATATAAGGTAATGGGTACATTTTATCTGCAGAGAAACTCTTTCACCTGAATTTGACCCATGTTAACCTCATTGTTCATAGAGAGTTACAGGAATAGGGAATCTTCCCATTTGCTCTTTGGAATAAAGCCAATTTTAGTTTCTTTTTTTTTTTTTTTTTTTTTTTTTTNGCTCCCAGTGCCGCACTCTCCCGAGTGCACCACGGGCTCGGCCCTAGTTTCATTTTTTAAAAATTGTTCTCCTATGTACTTTTACTCTTTTTTTTTACATTCTTCCTCTGCTTCTACTTTGGATTAGCTAGTTTAACTGGCAATGGTCAATTCACTGTTGGCTGGTGATGGAACAACGAAGAACTTCATGCAGTATTTATTTACTCCCGTGTGCACGTGTGTATGGACGGCCCATTGGAATAAGGAAGCCTAACTTATTACAAAGTTCAATTAATTAAAAATACCCCACATAAGTGTGTCACTACCTGGATATTAAAATCACTTAAGAAATAAATTTAATAAGAATTTTGTTCATATTATGATTTTTCTTACCTCATTATGATTTTTATTTGGTTTTCAAGTGTTTTCTGAGATTGGAGGAAATTACAGTTGCTGCTCTTGCTGTACTGGTGATTTTGTCACTAAGTATAATGAAAAAAGATGACTGGAAATAGGTAATCGGCTATTAAGGTATTATAGGTAATTTACCTATTAAGGTAAAGAGAACGTAGATTGCTAGTTATTATTCATCTGATTGTAAGAGTTAGATTTAAACTTCCCTCAAACTAGTATTTGTATTGTGTGATGTTATCAGGAAAACCTTTGGCAGAAGTATTTAAAGTACATATCTTACAAGTTTAATTTTTAAGCTTTTGAGAAAGACTTTTCATTATAAACAAATTGTGCATGTGTGTTTAAGTAGTAAAAAATGGGGATTCAAAAGACTTGTTAAAAACGCATAAGTAAATAGCCATAGTCCGTGTGACAGGGCTTAGGGCAGAATCATCACACAAGGGGGGGCAACCACAATGGGAGTTTGAGCTCTCCCGGAAAACACTGCTGTCCTTTGCCTGACCCCTAGTGTTCACAGCAAGTGGCTGGCAAGTGACTGCAGAGTCTGAAAACAGCAA
>NW_007727830.1:49489-52064 GCF_000696425.1 Galeopterus variegatus | reverse complement strand
CTTCATCCCGTCTCACTCCACTGGCCTCAAATCTGTTCTACAAGGGTAGAAAGATAATCTTTAGGTTTTCAAACCCTTCCTCCACCACCCGACCACCACCCAGAGTGGGACAAACCATCACCAGGACAAACAGCCATATCCACCATGACAACCCCACTGAGAGCAAGAAACAGGTGCTCTCTCCTCCCTGAGGCTGTGAGGACAGATGTTACTCAAGCAGTGTGGAAGACAGGGACAGAGACAGGCACAGGATTCTATCTTTGCCAGCCCAGTCCTTGATCACGCTTTTCTGCTTTCTTTGTGAGTGACTTCTTCGTGAGTGATTACTGAAGCAATCATTCAGCCACTGTCTGCCCCAACCACAATGTACAAGGCTCTCCTTTTTGAGACAGAGCTCCTTACAGTTCAGCCAGTTAAGCTTTTTTCACCATTTTCTCTGCATGTGGATAATCTCTTTTTATAGTTGGAAGCCCACTGAGGGTTTGCATGGAGTGTCACACCCAAAATTATCAACCAATGGGTCCCGTTGCCTTTACTTATTTGTTTGTTTAGGGTTTTTTTGTTGATTCTTTTTCTCATATGACAAGTAGCAGCCATTACTTTTGGTCTCTTTGCCCCATCATACTTTATACCATCCTCCATTTAATTCCCAAAATCTGAATTCCTAAAACACTCTTTATTTAAACATTCATCCTCTTCACTGGATACTGAACTCAGTCAGTTCATAGATGTTTTTTCAAAAGTGTTTGTCTGATTTTAGATCTTCGAATAACTTTGTTTCTGAATTAATAACATTTGTCTTAATTAATTTCTCTAATTCTAAGCCAGGGAATTGTCCCTCAAATATTCTAAAATAGTTTAGATAAGACATGACCTTTCAGGGTGATTGTTTATGAGATGTCTACATATCCAGTGTGCCAATTACACTCAATCTCAATTTTTTCATTGGGAATATTAATAAATGACTCAAAGAAGATCAGGCTTGGAGATAGAATAACTATTAATCTCTTTGCTCTCTTGTGCCTCTATCTCCTAGACTGGATATTGCAAATATAAAAACTTTTTAGAAATAATGAAAATGATTTTTAATAAATCTCTCCAAATATTCTGCAGGATATATGTACATTTAAGTTCATTTGCTTGGAAGTCTGTGTTTAGAAGTCTGCCAGGATCAAAAGAAGTAAATACATGCTATGAGTCATCATTTCTAAGAGTAGACCTGCTTCTCAAACCAGGATCCATAGTGGACTCCGGCATCCTCGTCCTTATCTCAGAACAACTGTCACTGCTCCTGCACAGCCCTCCTGGCTTCCTGATCCCAGCCTGCTCTGCAAGCTCACGATCCAGCTCCCCACCAATTTTGAGAGCTCATCCAATAGCATTCTGACAAATCCTTCATTTTGCTAAGAGATCATTTCTGTTGATTGCATCCAAAAACCCTACCTGATTCAGAAATAGTTTCTAAAAAAGTGACTTGAAGACAATAGACTTTCAAGAAAATAGGGAACTAATCATCTAAGACAAAGAAGACAGTGAAATTCCCAATAATGAATGCTGATGGGAATCTAAGTCTGGGAAACAGAAGCCTCTCTTCAGTGACCACAATAGAGAATTGTAATCCTCGCTCAGCTGCTAGAGCTTAATTAGTTCACAGACAAAGAGTTTCTTGAATAAAGAGGCGACTGGGTACTCTTCAGGAAGAACTTTGCAGTAAACCCATTGTTTTATATATTTTGAATAGATGTCTGTAAAAATGTCCAAATTCCCACACTGACTCCTTGATCAACAGCTATTGTGGTAGAAAGGGTCAAGTCAAAGTCCCTAAAATTCCTTGTTCCTATCAAAAGTGCATCAAAAACTCTATCCCATTTCCAGAATAATCGCAGGCACAGGGACACCATTAAAAACTTGAAAGATACAGGGTGGCAATTTATCTTATTTGAATTTAATTGTCCAGTGTAGTACACCAAAGACAAACAGGCTTTGAACAGTCATAAACTTAGGTGTTGACACAGAGGAAAGCTGCTATTTCAGATTTTATCTCACTTATGTCAATCTGTGCAGACCCTAGTACATGGTCTATAGCTACTAGTCCTGCAAATGTTCTCTTCTTTACCGCACTAAGGATAAACATTTCAAAACAGTTGTTTTCACCTGAAGAAACCTGAACCTGGTTTACATATGGGTATGCGACATGTGCTGGCTCAGGTCAGGGGAGACTGCGTGGTGATGCAGCCCAGTCAGTGGACTTAGAGGACAAGGACAAAGGGAAACATTTTCACTGAGCAGAACTTTAAGCCGAGCACCTCAATGTCCACTTTTTCTAGAAGAAGAGATGAATTATTAAGGATCTACATTAACTTATGAGCAGTAGAAAACCTCTGGCCAGCTGATCAAGGGCTTGGAAAGAGCAGAATGGAGGACTGATGACAGAGTTTTGGGGAAAGGGATGTGATTGGACCTCTCAGAACGGACCCAGAGTGTGAGAGTGTGCAAATGTTTGTGTCTCATATGAACACCTGCCAAAGGCCACAATTACGGAGAACTCTTTCAAGAATCAGATGAACAAAATTAT
>NW_007727830.1:46391-48524 GCF_000696425.1 Galeopterus variegatus | reverse complement strand
ACTGTTTCTAAGAACTTCGCTTTATAATGAAAGAAGCATGGTATAGGCTAATACCTGTGGAATCCACACATATCCTCATTATCCAGAAGTAGCTGGCTTTCTAGAAAACTGGAAAGATCTATCAAATCCTCAGTTACAGTGGTAGCTGTAATTTTTAATTTGGGGTCCTCTCTTACAGGATATAGAGAATAGTCTGAACTGGTGAGTGTTATGTGGTGATATAATGCCTTCCTCCACATCCAGAAAGTTCAGGTTCAGGAGCAAGGGGTGAAAGCAGAAGCTGTACCACTCACAATTTCATTTAATCATCCCTTCACAAAATGTTCACCTTCTGTCCCACAGACTCTGGGCTCTGCTGGCTTAGAGACTATAGTACTTATTCTGGTTATTTATTTTTGCATGAAAAACCTCCTCCAACATTTAGTGGCCAAAAAAAAATTAAGAACATTTTTTTTCTCGTGAATATGCAATGTGAACAGGACTTGGCAGGACCAGCATCAGCAGAAGAGGCCCAAACATTAAGGGCTAGAATCATCTGAAGGCTCGCTCACTCATACAGCTGAAATCTCAGCTGGGAAGACCCAAACAGCTGGGGCTGGAGGAGCTGGGACCACTTGAACATCTCTATCTCTATGTCATCTCTCCAAAGGGTCACTCCTTCATGGTGGCTTCAGGGCAGCTGGGGATCTTTTGTGTCAGCTCAGGGCTTCTAAGCACATGCTGCAAAAAACAGAGACAACCAGATGGAAACTGTATCACCTTTTAGAATCAAGCCTCAGAGATCACATAGCATCACTTCCTTTGGAGTCATGCCCCACTCAGAGTCAAGGGAAGAGAACACAGACCCCCACCTCTTGATAGAAGAATGTCAAAGTCACAAAATAAAAACAGTATATGGGAGGGGACGCATTCATGTGACCATATCTGAATACTCGCTCTGCCAAAACAACTGGTAGAGTCAGACCTCCCCAGGGATACCACGTGGTTCCACTGACTAGGAAGCTGAAGCTGACACTGACAGCTGATCATTTTAAGATCCTCAAGCTGCTGAAGAAGCAAGCATGAGTGGGGGTCAGTCATTCACCTGAGTAAAGCCCTGAATACTAAGGGGAAATATGAAGGGTCTTCACAAAGTTCATGGAACAATTCATATTATGTTTTAATGCTATTTTTCCACAAACTTTTTGAAGTACCCTCATAGTGTGGCTCTTGCCCCTTGACGGCAGGGGGACTATGAAGGGAACCAGGGGATTCCCTGGGATGCTTCATCGGACGTGTAGATTCAAGGCTGTAACTGAATAAGAGATACTGGCAATCCTACATAAGCTTAGACAGCATGAACTCTGATGCCCCAGGAATGAAAGTTGGGATTACTCCACGATGAAAAAACCTAGACTAGCCAAGGTGTAGCCTGAAGGCGAAAGGAACATTGAATGAATAGTGGAGAAGAAAAGTAAAAGCCATCAGCAAGAGCCTTGTGACGAATTGTGGAAACTAAGACTATACCCTCCTCCTGCATTTCCTTACTTTTTTATGTCAGGAAGATTTTTTTAGGAATTTCTCTCCTCTTTCCTCAGCCTTTCAATATATGATGTATTGTGGGGAGTTAACTTTGCAATATTGCCCATAATCACAGATCTTTTTTTTAGGATTATTCCGATCTGCCTGGAGAAACTAGAATTTGGATCATCTTCCATTAGTTGGGTGAAATAGTCTCATTCTGTTAGGTAGAAGTAGGTTTTATTTTGAAGTATAAATATGCATAAAGATGGTGTGTGTCGATGGTGGATGGGCAAATATGAGGCCCATGGTAGCCACTGGTCAGTTTCTGGCTATTTAGCACCAACCACCCAGTTCCGCCAACATCCCAAATTCCTCTAGGAAATTCTCCACTGTGCGAGTCTGGGGAAAGAAGTAGTCACCTCCCATTGTGCAAGCCAGAGTAGCTGATTCTCTGTCTCTCTGGCTTATAGCAGTATGTATTCTGCAGGTGCAACGAAAGTGACTGAAGGAAGAGGTAATGGCTGGAAGTCTGATTGAGTAAGTTGGCACCTGCTGCATGAACAAGGCCGAAGAGCTTGCTGTTTAGTCCTCCAGAGCACCCTGGCTGGGTTCTTGCCATTTGTCCAAGCC
>NW_007727830.1:30462-45945 GCF_000696425.1 Galeopterus variegatus | reverse complement strand
ATGATGTATTGTGGGGAGTTAACTTTGCAATATTGCCCATAATCACAGATCTTTTTTTTAGTATTATTCCGATCTGCCTGGAGAAACTAGAATTTGGATCATCTTCCATTAGTTGGGTGAAATAGTCTCATTCTGTTAGGTGGAAGTAGGTTTTATTTTGAAGTATAAATATGCATAAAGATGGTGTGTGTCGATGGTGGATGGGCAAATATGAGGCCCATGGTAGCCACTGGTCAATTTCTGGCTATTTAGCACCAACCACCCAGTTCCGCCAACATCCCAAATTCCTCTAGGAAATTCTCCACTGTGCTAGTCTGGGGAAAGAAGTAGTCACCTCCCATTGTGCAAGCCGGAATAGCTGATTCTCTGTCTCTCTGGCTTATAGCAGTATGTATTCTGCAGGTGCAATGAAAGTGACTGAAGGAAGAGGCAATGGCTGGAAGTCTGATTGAGTAAGTTGGCACCTGCTGCATGAACGAGGCCAAAGAGCTTGCTGTTTAGTCCTCCAGAGCACCCTGGCTGGGTTCTTGCCATTTGTCCAAGCCTTCTCCATCAGCCTGAGTCCCTGGTATCTAATAAGTTCCCTAATTGGTTTAAGAAAGCTAGAACAAAGAGCCCTGGCTAATACACAATTATCGATCCTTCACTGGCAATTTAGACTAGAGATCAATCATGTTTAAAGTAAAATGGTAAAAAAAAATAATAATTTTTTCTTTAGATTTAGCCACACTTTTGCCACTTTCTTAGTTTTCATTCTTTCTTGCATCTCAGAGTTTCAGAGTGAATCATTTTCATTTAGTGCAGGTCTGCCAGGGCAATCTTTTAAGATTTTTTTCTGAATACATTTAAGATTTTTTTTGACTTTTTTTTCTTTTGTATTTTGTCACAATGTGGTTTGGTATATATGTTCTTTTATATATCCTATTTAATATTTGTCATTTTTTAAATTCATAGATTAATTTAGAAAAATTGTCACTTGTTATCTTTTCAAGTATTGCTTCTGCCCCTTCTTTATTTTCTCTCTTTAATCATATTTAAAGTCTCACTCTACCCTCTGTTCTTCTTACTCCTTTTTCCACGTTTTTAAACTTTTTAAAATTTCTACATGCTTCATTCGGATTAATTTTTGATCTATCTTCTAGTTTATTAATTCTCTCTNTAGCACCAACCACCCAGTTCCGCCAACATCCCAAATTCCTCTAGGAAATTCTCCACTGTGCGAGTCTGGGGAAAGAAGTAGTCACCTCCCATTGTGCAAGCCAGAGTAGCTGATTCTCTGTCTCTCTGGCTTATAGCAGTATGTATTCTGCAGGTGCAACGAAAGTGACTGAAGGAAGAGGTAATGGCTGGAAGTCTGATTGAGTAAGTTGGCACCTGCTGCATGAACAAGGCCGAAGAGCTTGCTGTTTAGTCCTCCAGAGCACCCTGGCTGGGTTCTTGCCATTTGTCCAAGCCTTCTCCATCAGCCTGAGTCCCTGGTATCTAATAAGTTCCCTAATTGGTTTAAGAAAGCTAGAACAAAGAGCCCTGGCTAATACACAATTATCGATCCTTCACTGGCAATTTAGACTAGAGATCAATCATGTTTAAAGTAAAATGGTAAAAAAAAATAACAATTTTTTCTTTAGATTTAGCCACACTTTTGCCACTTTCTTAGTTTTCATTCTTTCTTGCATCTCAGAGTTTCAGAGTGAATCATTTTCATTTAGTGCAGGTCTGCCAGGGCAATCTTTTAAGATTTTTTTCTGAATACATTTAAGATTTTTTTGACTTTTTTTTTTCTTTTGTATTTTGTCACAATGTGGTTTGGTATATATGTTCTTTTATATATCCTATTTAATATTTGTCATTTTTTTAATTCATAGATTAATTTAGAAAAATTGTCACCTGTTATCTTTTCAAGTATTGCTTCTGCCCCTTCTTTATTTTCTCTCTTTAATCATATTTAAAGTCTCACTCTACCCTCTGTTCTTCTTACTCCTTTTTCCACGTTTTCAAACTTTTTAAAGTTTCTACATGCTTCATTCAGATTAATTTTTGATCTATCTTCTAGTTTATTAATTCTCTCTTCAACTCTGTCTAATCTACTTTTAACCTGTCCGTTGAGTTCTTGCTTCCTTCTTCAAATCTGCTATGTCACCGTTTATATTATCCTACTCTCTGCAGATATTTTCAAGCTTTACTTTTACGTATCTAATCAGAGAAAGCATTATTGTTTTATAATCTGTGTCTAATAATTCCTATATTTGAAATTTTGGAGGCTCGTTACTTCAATCTGTTATTTCTACAGATTATTAAATTCATACTTTCTTGATTCTTTGGATAACTGCGTATCTTCCACTATGTCATATTATTGCATTTTTAATTTTACATTTAGAAATATTTTGAGGCCTATGATAAGATATCTTCCTGTAGAAAAAAAAATTTTTTCCTTGCTAGGTACCAAGTGGCATTACAATTCAGGAGTAGTTTAACCTAAATTTAAGGATTGAGATTCTTTTATAATGAAAACAAAGATTTTAAGTCAGAGTGAAGGCTGTTTTATTTCTGATTCACTGTTACTCTCTGGGCATAGCCCTTTAGGATCCAGCTTAATGTGTATATGTTTATAGTGGGAAAGGGGGAAGCAGGTTATCTGACTCCCCACTGTATGTGCTCTGGAATTGACACCCATTTCTCCTTAATATCAAAACTGCAGCTCCATGAATGTCTTCTATATTGGCAGATGAAAATATCTTTGAGTGTTGAGCTTGTCTCTGGGTTTTCATTTTCTCCAGCAATTTCTCGCAATTTGATTAGCTCTTATAATGCTATAAGCAGATGCTTTTTCATATTTCTTCTACTTTTTTAGGGGTTATTTTAGGTGAATAACTCTTAACTACCAATCCACCCTTCACTGCTTTTGATTCTATTATTGTGTACTGTACATAGTTGATCATTCAGTAATTTCATCTTCATTTATTTCTTTTATATTTCATTTCAAAGACCTTTATGAGGGAAATAAAACTTTATTATTTTAATTATGTTTTTAAAAATAAATCAAAATAAGTAACTGGATAGATTAGACAATTTATTATGAATAATATAATAGTGTAAATTTGGATAGGTGTTCATGTTAATCATAACTAGGCCTAAGAAGCACTATAGCATCAATTATCTGCTTTACATATGAATATGTGGTCAATTGGGCAAAAATAAAAAGCTATATACTATAATATTATCTCAGTACTGTAAATTGAGTGAAATTATTTTTACTCATACTTTTCTATTAATAAACATAGTCAGGAAGAAAGCAAATATTATTTTTAATACAAAACTCAATTATTGCAACTAGTGCAACAACNTTCAGGAGTAGTTTAACCTAAATTTAAGGATTGAGATTCTTTTATAATGAAAACAAAGATTGTAAGTCAGAGTGAAGGCTGTTTTATTTCTGATTCACTGTTACTCTCTGGGCATAGCCCTTTAGGATCCAGCTTAACATGTATATGTTTATAGTGGGAAAGGGGGAAGCAGGTTATCTGACTCCCCACTGTATGTGCCCTGGAATTGACACCCATTTCTCCTTAATATCAAAACTGCAGCTCCATGAATGTCTTCTATATTGGCAGATGAAAATATCTTTGAGTGTTGAGCTTGTCTCTGGGCTTTCATTTTCTCCAGCAATTTCTCCCAATTTGATTAACTCTTATAATGCTATAAGCAGATGCTTTTTCATATTTCTTCTACTTTTTTAGGGGTTATTTTAGGTGAATAACTCTTAACTACCAATCCACCCTTCTCTGCTTTTTGACTCTATTATTGTGTACTGTACATAGTTGATCATTCAGTAATTTCATCTTCATTTATTTCTTTTATATTTCATTTCAAAGACCTTAATGAGAGAAGTAAAACTTTATTATTGTTTAATTATGCTTAAAAAATAAATCAAAATAAGTAACTGGATAGATTAGAAAATTTATTATGAATAATATAATAGTGTAAATTTGGATAGGTATTCATGTTAATCATATCTGGGCCTAAGAAGCACTATAGCATCAATTATCTGCTTTACATATGTATATGTGGTCAATTGGGGGAAAAATAAAAAGCTATATACTGTAATATTATCTCAGTACTGTAAATTGGGTAAAATTATTCTTTCTCATACTTTTCTATTAATAAACATAGCCAGGAAGAAAGCAAATATTATTTTTAATACAAAACTCAATTATTGCAACTAGTGCAACAACCCCAAAAGTATAAGGAAAATTATTCTCCTATGCCTACACAGATGACATGAAGACAGGAAAATAGATGGACAGATAGAGACACAGATAGAGACAAAAAGATAGAAAATTTGGGCATATTCAAGTGAGCATTCGCGTAAGATATTTGAAAGAAAAATGACTTTCCCTTGTAGTCTGAGGCTCTAGGTAATCCAAGATATATTTGTTTGTTAAGACTTTTACTACTCATTCAATTCATAGTATGGTATGTAACTATGATAGAAAAAAATTGTTTAAAACTCTTTGTAATTGTGGTACAGGAAAATTTATGCTTAGCCTTCTCTGAGTAATCAAATAGTATTGTCAACTTGGATATAAAACAGTTTTATTGCTAACAATGAGATCACGAATGTGTCTGCAATATAAAGACTGTGGAGGAATTTTTTATATTTATTCTGCAATTTCCTTATGTAAATCAATTTCAAGTTTCCATATTTTGATGAAGGGTTACTCCTTCATAGAAAATATTTATATCTCACATAACTTGCTAAAATTCTCTTTGAATGTTTAAAAAATAATTAAAAAGTAATTAATAATTACTCTTTGAGAAAAGCCCAGTTTATTTCACTTTTCAACAACAATAAAATAAGTTCTAAAAGGAGTCCAAATTGTCCAAAGAATTTAGTATTTTCTTATTTTAAAGAGGCAGCTGCTGTGAAAATGGAAAGGGACTTCCCAGGCCAAGCAAGAGAGATGAGGCAATGTCCACAAAGGCCACTTTTATCCTATGCAGCATCTGCCAACTCATGAGGCTCCTGTCACCACACAGTGCCACTTGGTGCATAGCAGGTGATGGAGTTACAATATGAAACAGAGTGAGAAAGATGTGTGCCCTCAATACCTTATCCTGGAAAGGTCAGGGGAGGAGTTTCTTCATCCCACCCAAAGTAAACAATATACTTCCTAAAATCTGTATTTTTTTAAACGAACTCTGAGATATAATTTACACTCAACAAAATGAATCTATTTTAAGCACACAATACACAGAGTTTTTTTAAATGCACGTATCAATGAATCCACCAACAGAAAGTATAGAATATTCCCAGCACCCCAAAAGTTTCCTATGACCCTTTGCAGTCACCCTCCTACCCCAAAATGCAGGCAAATGCCAAATTGTCTTCTGTTACTATAGATTAAGTTTCAAATTAGAATTTAACACTAAATGAGAAATAAGTAATTATATAAAGCCAGCTCTGTGAAGGATAGAGGATATTTGTTACCACTCAGCTGAGAAACTGAGTCTGATATCCTAAAATCACCCTTATAAACGTGTCTGTCTGAAGATGCACTACATCAGTGCTGCTCAATGTACCAACCCACAAGTGTTTGTTACCAGTGCATTTAAAGATATGTACAGGACCTGTAAGTAGGGGCTTAGAAACTTTTATGTCAATTTGACACCACTATACCATTCAACTGCGTGATTGTTTTTCTTAGAAGTTCAATTTTACTATATTTTACAGGAGTAGTTATTGGCAGCAGGGTAGAAATTTAAAATAATAATAATAATAATAATGACAACCCTGGTACTTCACTACAAACCAACAGAGAAACACTGTCTGTGTGCACTCCCCAACTGCCCTTACCTCCAATAGTTTGGTTTTCCTTCTTCAGTTCTTTTGAGTAATGATTTTTAAAAGATACACACTGAATCTAGGGCAGGAAATGTATAAGTATCTGTCAAGACTTTTCTACAACATATAAGTAGATAAACAAATCCTCAGTAACTTATCTAGATTTAAACCAAAATAAGTGTCCAAGCAAGGTAAAAGTCACTCATAAAAAAAAAAGGCTGAGAAAATTGCCTCTGCTCATTAGTTGATTTAAGCTAATGGTGCAAGTAGCTATTAGTTCAACTAATAGTAACGGACAATGTGATGAACGATTTGGTGAAAATATCTCAGGTGTTTCCATTCTATAAAAGGCTCAGAAGAGGTAAAAATGATATTTATTATTTAGATTAATGGTGAACAGATCATTGAAGTAAAATCAATATATAAGAATATTCTCTAGCAATGACAACTAATAAATTATTCTTTTCTAGTATGTTTTGTCCTATAAAATGATTAAATAATAGTAATATTGGCAAATACATATAAAACTTATTATATGCTAGACACTGTTCAAAATGTTTGACATATATTATTTCACTTAATCTTCATACAAACACTGTGAGGTAGCAGCTGTTATCCCCATTGTACAGATGAAGAAACTGAGAATAAAGGAGTTGAGCGATTTGCCCAAGGTTACACAGCTAGTTAATAGACAGGCTGGTTTTTAAACACAGGTAATATGGCTCCCAAATCTATGTGCCTATTGTCTATGTCTGTTGTCTCTTTGCTGTTAATAAGCTTAATCTTCACCACAGAAGCCACTAAATGAGGGAGTTGGGAAAAAAATAAGTAAATCAATGCTCTATCCAAGGTATTTCCTTATGAATTTATCATATCATTTATTAAGTTAAAACATTGAGCATTAATTTCTTTTTCTTCCCTAGGGTATTTTCCCAATGGTTTTTGCTAATCGTGCTGGGATTATCCAATGTCACACAATCAACTGAAAAACTAAAGAAAAAATAAATTTCCAACCAACTGGTTTCTTAATGAGGTTAAACAACTATTTTTCTACTTAAATAACCATTGACTTTGAGAGCTATTAAGTCAAAGTCTACTTTGACAATGGCATAAAGTCTGATCCCAAAACTAATGCTAATATCAGACTGCTGATACTATGCTTTATTTCTTATGGAGCAAGATGCCAGTCCTATGGTTGAATTTCTTCTTTTAGTTTACATTCCCTTTGGCTCTATACTCTCTTTACATTTGGGCTACATTCTGGCTAATAAAAAAATACTCTGAATTTTGGGCACTCTACAGAAATTCTAAGACAAATCTTTAAACTCAGGAAGATTTTAAGGGAGTGGAGAACACTTGTAGAATTCAGATGTATTTGGGATATCTCCACTAAAATAAGATTTTACTTCTGCATTTGATCTAAATGAGATGTCTAGCTTCTTGGCATTGTGTGTGTGTGTGTGTGTGTGTGTGTGCATGTGTATTCATTTTCCATAAATTCAAAAACTGGACTTAAAAATACTGTACAAACATATCAGCTCCAAAGTATGTCTGCCTGGAGTTTTCCATAATGACAAATGCCTTGCAGATTCCTCATTCTCCTAGAGTTAAAGCAGTTGCTTGATAAAAAGACAAGTATGAAACCTTATATCACATTTTTCTTAGATTGATGCACACGCAAATGTGTAAGTTCTTTTACATCCATAATGAAAATAACATAGATGCAAATTTTGAATTAAGAAGAAAGTAAATTTGGAGGTTAAAAAAGGAAAAGATGATCTGAAATGTTCATTGATTTTATCTGAAGAACATCATTAGATATGCACCAAATACAGTAATAAAAGTATATTATTATCTTCCACACATGGATTTTCTATCTAAATAAAGGCATCACATAAAATGCAAATTTCAAAACATTGTCACCTGAAGGCATTATACATGTCCTTGACAAAGGCATCAGGGGAACTTTTGTACACCGGATTAGTGACAGGTTAGTCCTGCAAACATCCTCATCCTCTGACAGTTAAAGATTGCCAATTATTAGCTGAGCTGCTCAGTGTTGGCCAGGGAGCAATTTCTTCCATGGTGCACAGAAATATCCCATGAAATGTTCATGTTTATGAGAACTGATGTGGGACATGTCAGAAGTGGTTTGAAATATGACATACACTCCTGTATATTTTAGCTCAGATGGTTTCTTCTAGAAATGACAAAAACAGTTTATCTCTCATTGCAGTGATCAACAAGCATGAAATTATTGAGATGTTTAGGCATTTCTTAAAGAGAAATCCAATCATAACATTTCCTTAATATTATTATTATTAATAAATTCTCCTGTTCTCAAATTTGCTTTCTGTATTTATTGACTGAATGCTCCATGTCAGCCGCTGTGCTAGCTTACTTTAGATAGAATGGTAAGCAAGATATTATCTCTCCAAAGATTTGTCAGTAGAGACAGACAAGGAAAGGGCTGATATTCACATGATTTTTAATCACCTATATGTATAAAGTATGATTAAATGTGTCTATGAAAATATCAGCACATTATTTTGATCCAGCATGGGAAAAAAATTCAACAAAAGATTTTTTCAGTTTTTATTATATAAAAATTATTTTAAAATCATAGCCCAAAAAAGGAAAATTGAAAACAGATGGGTCGAGGGGCTGGCCAGTTACTCAGTTGGTTAGAGTGCAGTGCTGATAACACCACAGTGCTGATGACACCGAGGTGCTTATAACACTGAGGTCAAGGGTTCGATCCCCATATCAGCCAGTGGCCAAAAAAAATAGGTGGGCCATAAAATCTCATAAAAACTCTTGGAGATGAAATATTCATCGCGATCTTTAAAAAGCTCTGACACATTTATTAAGATCTATAAAGTTACATGCATGCGTGAGGCTGTGTGCATGCCCAGGAAAGACCTGAAAAAGCCCCAGTATCTCCCCTCTGGCTGATCTTAAACTCTTTGAAAGCAGAAGTAGAGACTAAGGTAGAGTTGTAAACTGCCAAGCAGAGATTTCAGTGGTTGCACATGACTTTACAGAATTAGACCAGAAAAGTCACTAAACAATAAACAGCAACAAGAACAAACAGCAACAACAAAGAGTGATGTAAGGGGAAGAGTCTGCCTTCCAGAATTGCCACACAATATTCAGGCATCTATAATTAGCAATTATATACTATATGTTCTCAAATGGCTAGAAGAGAGGCGTTCCAATGCTCTCATCACAAAGAAATTATAAATTTTTGTGATGAGAAATATGCTAAATACCTTGATTTGATCATGACACATTGTATACATGTATTGGAATATAACTCTGTATCCCATAAATATTATAATCATTACATGTTAATTAAAAAATAAATAATTTTTTTAAATAAATAAAATAAAACATCCGATCTTAAATTATAAGGCATACAAAGAAACAGGAAGTTTTGGCCTATGTATAGAGGGGGGGAAAAGGCAGTCAAAAGAAATATTCTGCAAAGAAACTGAGATATTTGACTTACTAGACAAATATTTTAAATCAGCTGTTATAAATACAAGTCAAAAATTAATGAAAACTATGTCTAAAATATTAAAGGGGAGTATGAGAATAATGTCCCACCAAATAGATACTATCAATAAAGATACAGAAATTATTTTTTAAAAAGAACCAAATGAGGGCTGGCCCCATGGCTCACTTGGGAGAGTGTGGCGCTGGTAGTGCCAAGCCCGCGGGTTTGGATCCTGTATAGGGATGGCTGGTGCACTCACTGGCTGAGCGTGGTGCAGACCACACTGTGCCAGGGGTTGCAATCCCCTTATCAGTCAAAAAAAAAAAAGAACCAAATGAAAATTTTAGATTTGAAAAGAACAATAACTGACATGAGAAATTCACGGGAGGTCTCAGGAGCAGATGTAAGCTGGAAGAAGAAAAAAATCAAGTGAACTTGAAGATAGATCCAGTCTGGAGAAGGGAAAGGGAAAAAAATGTAAAAAAAATTAACCAAGCTTCCAGACACATGTGAACACATCATAGTTAAGCTGGCAAAGACCAAAGGAGGGGGGAAAGAGTCTTGAAAGTAACAAGAGAGAAACAACTCATTACATACAAGAATAACAACTCATTACATACAAGGAGCTCCCCAGTAAGATTAACATCTGGCTTCACATCAGAAACAACAGGGATCTAAAAGGCATTTAGATGACAGGGTCAAAGTGCGAAAGCAAATGACCATCAATCAAGAATTGTATATTCAACAAAACTATACTTCCAAAACAATGCAAACATTAAGATATTCCCAAACAGACAAAAACTGAGAGAATTTGTTGTTAGCAAACCTGGCCTAAGGAAAACACTAAAGGGATTTCTGCAGGTTAAAGTCAGATAACACTAAACAATAACTCAAATTCACTTGAAGGAATAAATAGTACCAATAAAGGTACCTACATAGGTAGAAATAAAAGACAGTATAAATGTATTTTTGCCCGTAACATTTTTGTTCCCCTATCTAATGTAAAAGACTACAGTTATACAAGACACATTTGTATAACAACTTAAAGCAGTAGTTATACAAGTGTGTTTATGGGCTTATAATATAAAAAGATATAAATTGTATGAGAAAAGTAGCAAAAAGGTGGAAGAAGGGAATTAAATTATGCTGGAATAAAGTTTTTGTACATTATTGAAAATAAGCCAATATTACTCTGAATTAGATTTTTTTAAGGTAACATGCTGATTGTAATACTTGGGACTAATAAAATAACTCAAAAAATAGTAAAATAAGTAAATTAAAATTCTACATTAGAAAGTATCTATTTAACACAAAAGAGACAGTAATGGAGAAATAGAAGAGCAACAAAGACAAAAGACATATTGGAAAAAAATTGCAAAATGGCAGACATAAATCCTACCTTATCAGTAATTACATTAATATAAATAGATTAAACACTGCAATCAAAAGGCAGGGATTTAAGAAATGGATTTTTTAAATGATCCATGTATATGCTGTCTACAAGAGACACATTTAAGATCTGAAAATATAAATAAGTTGAAAGCAAAAAGATGGAAAAAGATGTATCATCTAAAGAGTGACCAAACTAAAACTGGAGTAGCTATAATCACATCAGGCAAAAAAAACACAACACCCATGAAGATAAAAAGTTTTACTACTGACACAGAAAACATATTTTGACAATTTTTTACTGCAATATAATTGGTTATACTTATTTGTGAAGTGCAGATTTGACTATCAATACCTGTGTACAATATGTTGTGATCAAATCAGTATAATTGGTATACTCATGTTAACAAAACATAATCATTCTTTGTGACCTTTAACCAATTTCTTGCTAACTCCCCTCCTCCTCCCTCCGTCTCACCTCTGATAACCACAGTTCTGTTCTTTTTATGAAAAGTTCAATGTATTATTGTGATGGATGTTTTTCTTTCTTTTTTTTTAAGCTCCCACTTATGAGTGAAGACATACATTATTTATCTTTCTGTGCTTGGTTTACTTCACTGAACATAATTTTTTCTATGTTCATTCATTTTGCTGCAAATGGTAGAAGTTCATTCCTTTTCATGGCTGAGTAGTATTCCACTGAGTATATACACCACATTTTCCTTATCCAATCACCTGTCATGGGGCATTTAGGTTGGTTCCAATTCCTAGCTATTGTTAATGGAGATATGATAAACATGGGAGTGCAGATAACCTTTCAATGTGATGATATCCATTCCTCTTGGTATATACCCAGCAGTGGGATTGCTGGATGGTATGGCAGTTCTATCCATAGTTGTCTGAGGAACCTCCATACTGTTTTCCATAATGGCTGCACTACAGTTCCACCAACAGTGTAGGTGGGTTCCCCTTTCTCCACACCCTCGTCAGCATTTATAATTCTCTGTCTTTTTGATAATAGACATTCTAAGTAGGGTGAGATGATATCTTAATGTGGTTTTGATTTGCATTTCCCTGACGCTGAGTGATGTTGAGCATTTTTTCATGTGTTTGTTGGCCATTTGTATACCCTCCTTTGAGAAATGCTTATTCAGCTTCTTTGCCCATTTTTTAATTGGGTTACTTGTTTCCTTATTGTTAAGTTGTTTGAGTTCTTCATATATTCTGGATATTAATCCCTTGTTGCATGCATAGTTTGCAAATATTTTCTCCCAACAGAAAACATTCTATAATAAAAAAAGGATCAATACCCATCAAGAAGATATAACATTTATAAACATATCAACAAAGCAAAAATACAATCCATAGAATGGGAGGAAATATTTGCAAATCATACTTCTGATAAAGGTCTAGTTTCCAGAATGTATAAAGAACTTTTACAACTCAACAATTAAAAAATAGGCAAAATGAGAAATGATAAATATTTAAGATGATGGATATGCTAATTACCTTGAATGATCATTACGTGATGTGTACATGTATCACAATATCATGCTGTACTCCATAAATATGTACAATTATATATGTACAATTATTGTGCCAATTATAAGTTTTTTAAAAATTTAAATTAGCAAATGATTAGAATAGACATTTCTCAAAAAAAGATATACAAATAGCCATCATCACACAGAAAAACACTCAACATCATTAGTCATTATGGAAATGCAATCAAAACTACAAGGAACAATCACTTCACGCCCACTAAAATGACTAAAATTTAAAAAACAGACAATAATAAGTGTCCAAAAAGAAGTGGAGATATCAGAGCCCTCATACATTTCTGGTGGGAATGAAAATGATGTGGACATTTTTGAAAAAAGTTCGGTAATATTCAATACACAACAAATTATAAATAACACATGTTACATGTAAAATTACTACATAATCCAGCAATTCTACTCCTGGTACATACACAAAAGAATTGAAAACAGGTGTTCAAACAAAAACTTGTACATGAATGTTTTACCAGCACTACTCACAATAGCCGAAAGGTGGAAACCACCCAAATTTTCATCAACCAATAAGAGATAAACAAAATGGAATATATCCATACAATGAAATATTCAGCCATGAAAAAGTAATAAAAATACTATTACATGCTACAACATGGATACACCTGGAAAAGATTATGCAAACTGAAGGAAACAAGTCACGAAAAGCCACCTATTTTATAATTATATTTACAAGAAATGTCCAAAATAGGAAAATCCATATAAACAAAAGCAGTTTTATGGTTGTCAATGGCTGGGAGGAGGAAAAAACCATTCTAGCAATGAAAAATGAAATTTTTGCAGTTAGAAAATTGTATAGTTAACCATACAACTACCCTGATGTCTCAGGTATATAATAGAATACAAGTCAAGGACTATCCACTGTTGTGCCAAATAGATGGCTAGAGCCCCAAGTCACCCAGGAAAGAGCTCCTCAAAAGAGTCTAAAAACTATTGACTAAAGAGATGCAAGTCTTAAATGTAGAATCCTGACTACCTAAGGTATTTCATACCTCCAAGGATATTGAGAGAGAGGCTTTGCTTTACCCTCAGCCATTTAGAAGATCTTTTTAAAGTACAGTCTCCATAGAAACCTCAACTTCACACTCTGCTCTCAGCCTCAATGTCCTGGAAGAATTTTCTCTTCAACATGCTAATGTTGTTCACATAATGGTTTTCCATATTTTGTGAAAAATACTTCAAATATAAGCAAATATTCTTTATTCCTGTTATCAAAACACAAGCTTTAAATGAAAAGTTTTAATTTGTGTAATGAAGAGTCTGTATATTTTCTGACTAGGAAAAAAAAATTTTTAATTAAAACCATGAACATCTGACCACCAGCATAGGGCTGCTGGATCATGGAAGTATAAGACTAGAAATCAAGAAATCTGAGTTATAATCCTCACTGTCATTAGAAGAGACCTCAGTCAAGATCCTTAACTCTCTCAGTCTCAGTTTTTTCACTTGTGATACTATGGGGTTGAACTTAAAATTTTCTTAAATTCCTTGTACCTTAAGTATTCTATGTTCCTGTGAATTTAAAGAATTACTTCGATTCTTTTCAGTTCACTTCCTGGACAATTCTTTTCAATTCAATTCAACTCCTGAACAATTCTGGCAGTAGATCACAGTATCCCAGGGTTTTAAATTAACCTGGGTCTTATATGAACAGGGTCTTAAATGAACACTGGGACTGGGACAAGACAACACCCACATGAGACTTCTATTCCCATCATAAGCGGTGAAAAGACCTGGTCATGTGGAGTGCATCGGGCTTCTGTCTGTCGGGGCCAAGATGTAGGACACACACCTCCTGCTTCACCAGTGGGAATTAGAAGCAGAACAGGAGTCTCCTCCTTTAGACTTCCTAGCCCCTCAGCAAGGATGAAATGGGATCTCCTGCAATGCACACCTTTCTATCCTCAGCACCGCAGGATCTGCCTTGATTATGCTAGGAACTAAACTTGTGCATTTTTCCTCTTTATCAGCCTGAACTAGAACCCCTAGATGCCCAGTCATCCCTTATTTATCCTCCAGTCTCCTATCCCTGTAAAACTGAACTGCCCTTTTCTTTCTCTTTTCTCACCTCCCTTCATCTTTGATTCTAGGAAACCTTCTGCTATGCCCTTTAGAACTCACCATTCATCATCAGCAAAATCCCCCATGTTCTTGACCTCATCTCTAAATGTTCATTTCACCTTCTAGTTAGAATGAAAACCTGGCTCTCCCTGAAGACATGACTACCCCTGTAACCCTCTCAAGAAATGACTGTTTTTCTCCACATCCTTGTACTGTTCAACTCAGAGGAGAGGAAGATATTTCTCTCATTCTTTCTTCCCACTTTGAACTATTCTCCCTCCTTTTTCTCTAAACCCTCCAGCTTTGAAGATCATGTCATAAAATAATACTACCTGTGACAACTCCTCATCTTTGCTGTCACCTATGGGTCCCCAGGTCATTACCCTACATTTCTCAATGACTGTAGCTCCTGGCCCACTGTATTTCTACCCTAAGATGGAGACTCTCCCCTGACTTAATTCTTGGAAATTTCAATTTACAACAGAGATGATCCAATTGACGACACTTATATCACCTCCTTGATCAATTCCTTGATCTCCTCTCTACAATAACCTTGTCCACCCACCATACCTCACCCACTTCCATCTGTGGTGACATCCGCGACCTGTCATTACCAACAACTGTAGAACAGGACAGCAGCCTCTGCTCAGACCTCAGTCTGCAGCCCCAGATATGTGAGAAAAGAGTTGTGCTGGTCATCAACGAAAGCAATTACAGCAACACTTAGGAATAAGTGCCCTAATCTGGCCAAATCTACTTCCCCTACTTGAAAAATAAAGGATTGAGGGTCTTATCGTTCAATACAGAGAAGCCAACATGAAGATAAACATTAAGGTCTATTCATAATATTTACACTACTCCTTCCTTATTATTTACACTACTCCTTCCTTAAACAAAATACACAGCCTGTCTAGTATTCACTTATATTCCCCACAAGTGCATTTAAGTAAATCAACAGACAACTACAAATAAATAAATAAGCAGCCAGAAGCCATGGGAGACCCAAAGTAATGGAGAAAAAATAAAAATTTGCAGCTCCCCCTACAAAGTCAGTTCTGCTACATTGCAATTTTGATTTACTTTTTGTAAACAGTCTATATGAGATTGACTTAGTGTGCTAC
>NW_007727830.1:28733-29931 GCF_000696425.1 Galeopterus variegatus | reverse complement strand
TTTACCCTAGTAAAAGAGCACTGTTCACTAATTACAGGCTTAATATTAAATTAGGTCCTGTTTCTCTGCAGCAGCAATCAGACAAGAATGCCATGCCACTACTAAGCATTTACGTTAGGACTGCCTAATTAACCCAGGATGTGTTTGGATAGCATTGGCAGATGTTCTGAAAGGCTGTGGGAAATGTGTCACAGTTTTGTAGGAGATGGACACCCATTTAGGACCATTTTAATGCCAGTGCAGGGCACCTGAGTGCTCGTATAGATCAAGACAGTGCTGGGTGCTCCTCAGTGTAATTCTCTACAGAGATCATCTGAGCACCTGCAATGAAGGTACTTGCTCTCCATCTGCCTCAGGAACGTAGTGCAAGGATTCACAAAGGAGGTCCAGAAAACTCTGAGCTTTCTGCAATTAAGTATTAAAGAAACTGAGGATTTTTAAATTATCATAATCAGAGTTTTAATCTCATTTTAAAATGTAATAAACACACTAGATCTCCTTGTGCCGGTTGACAGTATATTTTCTAAAACTTTTTTTATATATAACATAAGGCATGAGACTTGAGAAACTTAGATTCTGCTTGTTTTAAGCCCTGGTGGTTCATGGTTGTGTGGGTGGCATCCTGCCAGCCAGTTCTGCTTAACAAAGGAGTGAACAAAGCTGAGCTCTGTTTTCTGTATTTCATCCCACACTGGAATACTTGAAGGGGTAGCTGTGGTCCAGACAAGTGACAGATGGCATATTTGCACCAATCAGATTTGCCAGTGCAGGAGGTTTCACTGCCATACCCAGGAAATACGCCATGGCTCCATGTACATATGGGATTGCTCCAGAAATGTAAGCTTAGGGCACAATTGTTTGAATAGACTGGTTTAGCATTAACTCTGGCTTTGGGAAATGTCATTGTTGACCCACATTTGGCTTACAATTGTTCTGGGCCATCACTAGACATTCCCTTCCTCTGGAAAATAGCCAAGAGCATTAAAACTACTTCCCACCATCAGCAGATCCTTAAGTGGACCTGTAACTCAGCTCGAGTCTCTCTCAACTGCAGTCTAAAAACATTCCTGCCCACCCAGGGTCACAGAGGGAGACACAGTCATTTGTGGCCCCAGACAGTCAGTGCCCTGCAGACTGTCAGTGCCCTGCAGACCTTGGTCTCAGCTGTGAACCCTGTAGTAGCCCTGTGACTTGGTTC
>NW_007727830.1:27157-27894 GCF_000696425.1 Galeopterus variegatus | reverse complement strand
TGATTAGAATGTCTATTGTCAAAAAGACAAAAGATAACAAGTGTTAGTGAGGACTTGGAGACAAGTGAACTCCTTTGCACTGTTGGTGGAAATGTTAATTGATATGGCCATTATGAAAAACAGTATGCAGGTTCCTCAAAAAATTAAAAATAGAACTACCATATGATCCAGCCATCCCAGTGCAGGGCCTATATCCAAAAGAAGTAAACTTAGTATGTGAAAGAGCTATCTGCACTCCCATGTTTATTGCAGCATTACTCACAAGAGTCAAGATACAATACCAATATGTGTCCATTAATGGATGAAGGGATAAAAAATGTGTCATAGATACAGAATGGAATATTATTCAGCTGTAAAAAAGGAGGAAATCCTGTCACTTGTGACAGTATGGATGAACTTGGAGGACATTATGATAAGTGAAATAAACCAGACACAAAAACAAATACTGTATCATCTCAGTTATACATCGAATCTAAAAAAGTTGAACTCATTGAATTAGAGAGTAGAATGGTGATTGTCAGGGGCTGGGGGTTGAGAAAATAGGGAGATGTTGGTCAAAGGGTATAAACTTTCAGTTATAAAATGAATAGATTCTAGGAGTCTACTGTACAGCATCAGAACTATAGTTAATAGTATTATACTGTTTACTTGAAATTTGATCAGAGAGCAAATTTTAAGCATCCTCACCACAGGCATGCTCACACACACACACACATACACACACACACACACACACA
>NW_007727830.1:24674-26432 GCF_000696425.1 Galeopterus variegatus | reverse complement strand
TGTGTGTGTGTGTGTGTGTGTGTGTATCAAATCATCACATCATATACCTGAATATGTACAATTGTTACTTGACAATTAATTTTTTTTGAAAGCTACTTCCCACTAGAACCAAGAACTCCCAGCATTCCAGCACTGACTTGTCTTTTCTTTGAAGTCAGGTTATTCCTGAAAAAAAAAAAAATTAAAATTTATGTCTGGAAGAATAAAATCATCCCATATATGCTGCTTATGGACAAATCAGAGAATACAATCCTGCTTCCCTTACAACCCACCTTACCTGGTTGCTGGCTTTCTACTGCCATCTTCCTACCACACTCTAGTATGTTCTACCCCACCCATATACTGGCCCTCTGGTTTTATAGGTAAGAAAGGGAAAATTCTTTGAAGACAGTGACTGGTCTTAGTTACAATCATATCCCTAGCATCTAGCACAATGCCAAGAATATAATAGGCACCTAATAAAGGTTTGTTTCATAAATTTTGAAGGGCCTATATGATATCAAGAAAATAAGCAGAAAGAATGAGGACAATCTATAACACAGTGCATATCCTCAAGAGAGATAAGCCATGTTAAGAATAAAACTCCATGTGTTAGATCATTATGGTGATGATTAGCAATGACCCGGACCTCCTCCTGTCCACTCTCCTTTTCAATGTGTTGTTGCTGCTCTTCTCACGAAAAGGTAGAGTCTGTTTTTCCACTCCCTTGAATCTGGACTGACTTTGTAAAATTTTTGACCAGTGGAATGTAGGGTAAGACACATTCTACAAATCACAAAGCCTTGTCCTTCCAAAATGTTGCACATTCTTGCTCTTGCTCTCTTGAAAGTCTGATGCCAGTACATTGTGAAGACGCTGGGTCTAGCCTACTGGAGGATGAGAGGCCACATGCAGAAGAACAAAGTCACCCTTGTCAACAGCCAGCACCAACTCCTAGACATGTGAGTAAGGTCAGCTTACACACTTGTGCTCCACTGAAGCCATCCATGACATTCAAAGGAACCGCTCATACTGCAAACCTACAGAATCATAAAAAACAATCAATCATTGTTGCCTTTTTGGGGGGAGGAGGCTGTTACCCAAAAATGGAATATTGCAATGCTCCATCCTGTCCAGGTGGTCAGTACCTCTCCTCCCACCACCACCTGATGCCTACAGTGCCTGTAGCAAGGCTGCAGCTACTTTCTCAAGTTCAGGATGTTCCTCAGGCTCTTCCAACCAGCCACTACTCAGAATCCACTTGCTCTCATGCATTTTCCTAAAATGCAGTACCTTAGCCTTGCATCTGGATCCTCCTTCTCTATCTAGCTCCCTCCTAGAAGCAAATTATTCAATGGTCTACTGATTTTCATTTGAAATTTTCCCCCATGGACCTGCCACTTAAGTCACCCCACTGGGCCCCATGAAGTATGGCTTATGGAGAACTGACCTTCCCATATACCCACTTCCCATTGAACCAACCTGACCTGATAACTGAGACACACAATGCCCAGGACCCTGATTTATCAGGAAGGGGGCTCAGACCTAAAGGTAAATCTGGGATATTTCGAAGAAGGAAAAAAAAAAAAAGCTGTCAATCATATCTCACATAATGGAAAAATAATTGTAAAACATTATCTTGCAAGTGATGTCTTGCATTATCACTATGCAAGCAAAGTGATGAAATATGGTGGCTATTTATATATGGATATTATATATCATAATATTAATCTAAGCAACAACTTATAAGAAAATGAAAAAGATAAACATTATTTTTTT
>NW_007727830.1:23106-24137 GCF_000696425.1 Galeopterus variegatus | reverse complement strand
GCCTTTTGACCTGGGTCTAGAATTTTCTACAACATTCTCCTCATTAATTTTCTAGATACTTTGGAAATAATAGTTGTTTCAAGATATTTTTAGTACAGTCGCTATCAGATTGGAGACCCAGCTGAAAACGACAACAACCCCTTCCAGAGTCACACCACTAACCTGCCCCCTGGTTGCTGCTGCCTAGGGCTATGTTTCTGCTTGAATTTTTCACAGCCATAATCATTGCACCTGTAGACTCAGTCACTGCACCAAGGGCTGTCCAACGTGGCAGATGGCAGTGGCAATCACTCTTTGTCTACTCTTCCCTGATCATCAGCTTTCTCTCCAGGAATAAATGTTCACTTGCAAACCAAGATCAGGATTTAGCCTCTGAACTGAGTGCTAACCTTTCCAGTTAGTCTTACCCATTGACTGCCACTCTCCGGAAGAGCGATAGAGGCTGCAAGTTTTCCTGGAAAAAAAAAATGAGCCATTTGTTGGCAATTATCTTCCTACAAAGATGTCCTGCCTCTATATCAACAATGAAGGAAAGGACGTGGCTCAATATCCACCAAATAGAAGTGCATTTGGCAGAATGCACATCCCTTTTTCAGTTTAAATTTTAACATTATATATCTCATAATATTAATCTAAGCAACAATTCTTATAAGGTAACAAGCAGTAATATGCCACAGGGACAGTGCAAGTATATAGTTCATATTTCCTTGAATTTCAGTATTCTCTGTAAAGACAGTATTTCTTATTATATTCTAAATGAGGGCCAGATAGAGCAGGAACAGGTGGGAGAAAATGAGAGGAGCGAGTCTCTTTCCGTCTCATAGACCCAAGACCAAACCAAGGAAGATGCTGTGATCTGTGCCTGTCTGATGCCTACATCTGATCAAACCTCCTGCAAGGAGGAAGTGCTGGCAGCAATGCTGCAGGGAAAGCGCAGCACGAACTCCCACCTATCAGATAGACATGAAGTGTCAGTCCCCAACACTGGAGCTCTCATCCTCTTGGATTTTGACGTTTCTGGGAAACCAAGG
>NW_007727830.1:0-22308 GCF_000696425.1 Galeopterus variegatus | reverse complement strand
AGCAAAGTGATGAAATATGATGGCTACTATTACATCTATAAATTATTTCATGAACTAATCAATTTGCATTAAATAAAATTCACAAAACTAAAAGGCATCCTTTCATGATTTATCTTATAGCTTTTTTATCTCTCTCAGGATGCTGGGATACTTTTCTAAAACACTGCTCACCCAGCTTAGTTTACTAAAAAGAGAAGTCCCTAAAGCAAACCACATGATTATGGTTCCCCAGAGCCCACTCTCACGAGAAAGCACTTCTTGCCTCTCATCCTGTGCTGCTGGTTGTCCTGGAGTCTACTTTCTTGACAGCAATGTTGTTACAAGGATCCCAGGTCCCTATAGGCAGAGTCCACAATTGGTCCAGGGATGCATTAAAGGCCAGACTCTGCTCTGTGCTAAAGATGGACACAAGATCACTATGACTCCATAATGCTGAGACTATTCCAGAGCTTTCCGAAATTTTAGAGCTGATCTAATCACAATGGTATTAACAACCACCATTGTGTATTGAGTGCTCATATGTGTCAGGTACTGTAGTAAAAGTTTTATGTTCATTATCAACTCTTGTCCTCATAATCATACCACAAGGTACTATTATTCTTATTTTATAAATGGATAATTTAAAACTTAGATGAGTTAAACACCCAAGGCCACATATCTAAAGAGTGGTAGAGCCAGGATTCAAACTCAGGCTTTTAACTCATCTTTTATTAGTGTTTTTCAAACGTGTTTTTTTCAGCAGCAAATGCCTTTTATCTAAATATTACCCAGATTCATAATAAATAAAAGTGAAAAACCCAGCAGGTATGCTTAAGCAGCGTGTGAAGTCTAAGAAATCCCCCTCATAACCCTGACATCTGGGAAACAAAGTGAAATTATTCACTCACTAAGCTGTCTCCAAATGGTGTACATGAAAGTACTTTGAGGAATATCAAGAGACACAAACTTATGAATAATTTAAAGTAACAGAAGGGCTGCAGGGCTGAGAGACCCAGTGGACTAGATGGTTTTCCCATTGTCAGTTTAGTCAGAGCATGCTCCTCTCCGCTGGAGTTGGGCCCAGCTTATGGAAGCATTTCTCCTGATAACAGAAGACCACTTCCTCTAACTTAAACAAAGAGAGAAAAATGTGAGTCATCCACTGTGATGGTTAATTTTATGTGTCAACTTGACTGGATCATGGGGTGCCCAGATAGCTGGTAAAACATTTTTCTATGTGCGCCGTGAAGGTGTTTCTAGAAGAGATTAGCATTTGAAATAGTGGGCTTAGTAAAGCAGATGACCCTCCCGGGTGTGAATGGATGGGCATCATCCAATCCATTGAGGGTCTACATAGAACAAAAAGATGAAGGAGGCTTGACTTCTCTCTCTATTTGACTGGTTGAGCTGGGTCTTTGATCTTATCCTGCCCTCAGTACTCCTGCTGCTCAGGCCTTGCTGTGGATTGATTGAATTTTGTCCCCCAGATTTCATATATTAGGAGCCTAATCCCCATTGTGACTGTCGACGGCGGGAAATCCTATTATGGTAATTAGAAGTGGGGTCTTGAAGAGGTGATTAGGTTGTAGGACTGTGCCATAGTGAGTGGTTTGGAGGGCTTCAAAAAGAGGGTGAAGAGATTAGTCTCTCTCTGCTCCACTATTTTGCATTGTGGTACCCGGCTGTCACTTAAGTCACCACCAAAGAAAGCATTCACCATACGTGTTCTCTGGACGGTGGACTTCCTAGCCTCAGAAACTGTAAGCAATAAATTTAGTTTTTCTTTATAAATTACCCCGTTCAGTGCATTTTGTTATAAGCAATGGAAACAGACTAAACAGACCTGTAGACCAGGACTGGCATAGGCTGTCTACACACATATATCCCCCCTACAGAGCTGCTCCAATGGTTTGACCCAATAGGACCACGACCCAGCAAATGGACTATGTGCACAACCCATCACCTGGAACACTGCAGGTTCCCAGGTGTCTGTGCTAAGGCACCCTCATGTAGCCTCATGTAGGCTTTTTACTATCCTCATGTAGTAAAAAGCCCAACCTTTTACTCGACATTGCCACCATTCATGCATCTCAGTGGTCTATTTCAACCTCTGTTTCAATTTTCACTACTTTTCACAACATCAGCACTTCTGACATTTGATGTCAGAAATGGCCATTTTCTAGGAAACTGAACTTTAGATTACCTTTGATAACTATGAGTTTACTGAACAGTAGCTCTGATTCTCAGTGAGGCCCAAGAGGATTAAGCTCTCTTAATGAGCACATGAAAAGGCCCTTCTCTATGGTTCGTCAATTAGATGTGTTTTCATGATTACTTTCTAGAATAGTTGGCACTCACGGGTCTCAGCTTAAGAAAGCTGCTGAACCTCCATCCTATACACTGAATGACTATCTTTGGCAAATAGTGGTAAAAATATGAAAGACCTAAGAGTTCATGTGCACACTTTTTAAAGTTTTTTTTTTTTTTCTGTAACTCATTCATTAAGGCAACCCAAGCAAATCAGAGGTAAAAGATGTGCAACTTTTCTCAGAAAGAAATTTAAAATAAGTTCACAATTACTCATATGAAAATCATATTGTAATCTCTTTTCAGGATTCAATTGCCTAAAAACTACTGAAACCAGTAAGAGCCAAATGCAGCATTAGTATTTACCATAGTCAGTATGTATTAAAACTAGAAAATGTAAAGTGGAAATATGTGCATACAAAGAGTGCACAAATTTAATAATGCTACCTCTCGATCAGTGCAGCACATTGCTTAGACAGATGACATAACTGGTCCATTACTAGACTTTTTTTTTTTTTTAACTTTTAAGTACCAGGGCTTGTTTAAAAATCTTTTTCATGTACCCTAGCTGGGAATCATTCCAAAATGTTCTGTTCTGCTTACCCATAATCCACATCTGCTCTGTAAACAACGGTGACTACTTGCTTGAGAAATAAGCATTAATCTGGATTCCAGAGTAACCAAGTGAATTCTTCACCAAGAAACATAAAATGAGAAGGAAAATATCAAGCCTATTAAAATATGAATAGAACTTTAAAAATATTATTTTATTTCTGGAAAAGAAAAAAGCTACTTTAATTTAAGAGAATTATTTTAGCAAGACAAATATGTACGTAAATACATACGTGTGTGTATATACATTTACACATAAAACAGTTTAATAAAACCCTAATTATTAACATAAGAATTCAGAGGAAATTATTCCCATCAAAAAATTACTGTGTGTTTTACTTAGGATTTTTGCCATAATTTAATGAGTGGTTTTCCTATAACATTTAAAATATTATTTAAATATAAAATTAAAGGTAAAAATACATTTGCATCTATATGAATTCCCAAAAGAACAAATCTAATCTATGGTGTTGACAAGCAGATCAGTGGTTGCCTGGGCCGGGCCATGACAGTACAGGAAAATTGAGAAGGGGCCCAAGGGATTCTGGAGGTGATGAACATGTTCTACATCTCCTATGTCTTGATTGTGGTTTCATGGGTGCTTACATTTGTCAGAACCCACTGAATTCTTTTTTTTTTTTCCTTTTTGTCTTTTTTACTGACCGGTAACGGGATCGCAACCCTCGGTGTCGCGCCCGCACTGCGCTCAGCCAGTGAGCGGGAACCGGTCTCCACATGGGATCCGAACCCTCGGCGGGAGCGCCGCCATGCTCCCAAGCGGCGCACTCTCCAGTGCACCACCGGGCCGGCCCAGAACCCACTGAATTCTTTATTTAAAAGGAGTGCATTTCATTGAATGTAAAATAAGATTTTATAAAGATGACTAAAAAAATCAAAGGTATGCACTATTCAGAAATAAATTTTTTAGCCCAGAACCCACTGAATTCTTTATTTAAAAGGAGTGCATTTCATTGAATGTAAATTAAGATTTTATAAAGATGACTAAAAAAATCAAAGGTATGCACTATTCAGAAATAAATTTTTTGTTTAAACCAAGGTATCTTTCTAACTCAATTTTGAGAATCATACATAAAAACTTTAATAGGTCCCCAAATTCTTCATATTTATTGTTTTCATTTCTTTCTCTTTTGCTGCCACGTTCCATTACTGACCTCTACTGAGCATTAAGTAGATTTTCCAAGAAAATTTTAAAGTTCTTATCTTAATAAGTTTCCTACCTCCTAGTTACTATTTTTCCACAAATATATGTATTTACCAGAACTCTTACATCTAAACAATGCATTTCTAATAGAATGGCCAGTAAAGCAATCTGCAGAGTCAGGATAACCATAAATCCACTGGTGGTGCTTAGCGGACTTAAAACTTATTTGCCTTGTTGTATAATCTGTACTCCCATCTCTTTTCAAAGATCTTTAAGTTTTTTATTACACTTTTAAAATATATTTCCTGTCTTCAAAAATACTGGGTAGTTCCCTATTGCTGTTGTAGCAAATTATCACAAACTTTGTGACTCAAAACAATACCAGTTTATAATCTTAGAGTGCCAACCGTCAGCAATGAGTTTTACAGGGCTAAAATTCCACATGTTGGCAGAGCTGCATTCCTTTGTGGAAGCTCTAGGGAGAAATTGGTTTCTTTGTCTTTTCCAGCCTCTAGAGGCCACTTGGCTTGTGGCCCCTTCCTAACTCTCCATAGCACATCACTCCAACCTCTGCTCCCACTCTGACACTCCTGCCTCCCTCGCATAAGGATCCATGTGATGACATTGAGCCTAACCAGATAATCTACAATAATTTTCCTGTCTCAAGGTCCTTAACTTAATCACATCTGCAAAGTCCTTTTATCTTTTTCTTTTCTTTTCTTTTCTTTTTTTTTTTTTTGGCATCTGGCCGGTACCTTGGTGTTACCGGTACCACACTCTAACCAAGTGAGCTAACTGGCCAGCCTGAAAGTCCCTTTTTCTTTTTTTTTTCTAATTTATATTTTATTAGGAAATTCATTGTTGCAAATCATAGTTATTCTTTATGCCCCTTGTCCAATCCCCCACCCTCTCCCACTATCTGCAGTCCCCTCCCCCTTGCCCCTCTGATAACCATAGATTTATTCTCTCCATCTGAAAGATTAACTGTTCCTCTGTTGGTTTGTTGCCTTGATGATCTGTCCAGTACTGAGACAGGTGTGATCAAGTCTTTCCCTGTTATCATAAATCGGATGCTTCTTCTATTACTCTGGAGTGTGCTTTGTGGAGAGAGAGGACCTCTTCTTTTATTATTAATATTATTATTATTATTTTTGTTTGTTTGTTTGTGTTTGGTTTCTTTCCTTGTGTCTGCATGGTGGCTGTGACTGCTGCTATAGAAACTAGCTGCTTTCATGGCAGCCATGGCAACTGTGGTGGCTCTGGTGGGCTACCCGTGTGGAAATGGTGATATTTGTGTGCTCTTTACTTGGTTGTGGCTGGATTTTGTTTCTCCCAGCTCCATGCCTCAGGATCCTGGCAGGGTCTCCAGGCAGTGGTGGCAGCTTTTCTAGTTGTGGCTGGGTTCAGCTTACCCCAACTCCGTACCTCATTCTAAGATGTTGTTGCAGAGCAGTTGGGAGGGAGAAGAAAAGGAGGAGGGAAACAGGGTGGGAAGAGGAGGAAGGAGAGGGGAGCATGATCAAGGCCCATTGCACCCCCCGTCATTCCAGCAGAGGAGACCAGGGGGCTTCCAGTGGCACCTTGGTGACCATCACTGAGCTGGTTGCAGGTGTTGGAGGGGCGTAGATGTAGCCCTTGGACCCCACTGCCCCAGCTCTGGAGCCTGGGGTGCTTCCTGCAGTGGCTGAGTGGCCATTGCTGGGCTGGTTGCAGATGTCAGGGGGCATGGCAGATGCCCTCAGCCCTCCCCCCTCCCTGGCTTGGGACCCCAGGAGGCTTCTGGTCCTTCTAGGTTTTATAGGTGTTCTTTGGTGGTGTTAGACCTTTACTGGTTAACATCAAACTTTGTCTCTGGTCTGTGGGTATTTCATTTTGTCTTAGTTCTGTGTTGGATTATTTGCTGTTCCCACCACTTAAACTCAGCACTGGATCTAATTTGTTGCCCTTTGTTTACTTCTAAAACAGAGGAACTTCCTGTGGGGACCAGCACTTGAGCCCTGTTGAGCTAAATTGCTTCATTTCTGCTGACTCTCTGGGGAAGGCTTTTTGTGCAGCTCAGGTTTTAATTGTTGACCTTGGATGTACTTCTGTATCTTCTGAGGTCGGGTACACCTGGGTTGTGCGGAAACTCTGGTCTTGGCCTGAGTCTTTTCAGCAAATTGCAGCCCCTGCAGTTCTATATTATTGACCAGCCTCCCCTAAGTGGTCCTGTGCTGATTGGAGGGTGGATCAGCTGTTCAATGCTACGTCCCAATGNATCAAGGCCCATTGCACCCCCCGTCATTCCAGCAGAGGAGACCAGGGGGCTTCCAGTGGCACCTTGGTGACCATCACTGAGCTGGTTGCAGGTGTTGGAGGGGCGTAGATGTAGCCCTTGGACCCCACTGCCCCAGCTCTGGAGCCTGGGGTGCTTCCTGCAGTGGCTGAGTGGCCATTGCTGGGCTGGTTGCAGATGTCAGGGGGCATGGCAGATGCCCTCAGCCCTCCCCCCTCCCTGGCTTGGGACCCCAGGAGGCTTCTGGTCCTTCTAGGTTTTATAGGTGTTCTTTGGTGGTGTTAGACCTTTACTGGTTAACATCAAACTTTGTCTCTGGTCTGTGGGTATTTCATTTTGTCTTAGTTCTGTGTTGGATTATTTGCTGTTCCCACCACTTAAACTCAGCACTGGATCTAATTTGTTGCCCTTTGTTTACTTCTAAAACAGAGGAACTTCCTGTGGGGACCAGCACTTGAGCCCTGTTGAGCTAAATTGCTTCATTTCTGCTGACTCTCTGGGGAAGGCTTTTTGTGCAGCTCAGGTTTTAATTGTTGACCTTGGATGTACTTCTGTATCTTCTGAGGTCGGGTACACCTGGGTTGTGCGGAAACTCTGGTCTTGGCCTGAGTCTTTTCAGCAAATTGCAGCCCCTGCAGTTCTATATTATTGACCAGCCTCCCCTGAGTGGTCCTGTGCTGATTGGAGGGTGGATCAGCTGTTCAATGCTACGTCCCAATGTTCCACTGGTGGGCCCATTTCCCCCACTGCCTGCACTCCAATCACTTCACATGGGACAGGCCACATACCAGTCCCTTGCCATGACTCACCAGCCACTGAAGTGGCTTTTTTTTCTGTTGTCTGTAGCTCCTCAGTCCTCTGTGGGTCCATGGGAACCTATTAGTGGTCTTTCTTCTTGGGCTAAGCAAGGCTTTCTTCTCCCCTGTCAGCTCCAAGCAACTTTATATGAAGGACATAGCTGCAGCTTTTGCCAGCTCTTGCTCTGTGTGCTCACCAGTTCCAGCCTGGAAGTGGTCGGGGCTCGAAATGGTGGGAGCAATTCTCACCCTTTCCTTCTTTCATCATGGCTTCTCCATAGGTCTCTCTTCCTCTTCCCCTGAGCTCTAGGAGCCCGAACTTGGCTGTTGTTGCTTAATAGTTGTAAATCTATTCTGCCATCCTGATCAGAAGCCTTGTCACATAAAACCAAAAGTCTCATATTCTATGTAAGGTATCATTCTCACAGGTTTTGGGGATTAGGACATGGACATCTTCGGAGGTCCATTTCACCTACCAAAATATCCAAAAACAATTGGCTATAAAGTTCTCTCCTTTAAAAGTGAAATAGACGAATCAACAAAAGACAAATGCCCCAATTAAAAAATGGGCAAAGGATTTGAATAGACATTTCTCCAAAGAAGATACACAAATGACCAAGAAGTACATGAAAAGATGCTCTGTGACCACTCCATAGGGGAATGCAAATCATAACCACAATGAGACATCATTTCACACTAACTAGGATGGCTATCACCTAATAATAGTCATAATCATAATCATAACAGAAAACAAGAAGTGGTGGCAGGATGAGGAGAAATGGAACCTTTATACTTTGCTGAGGGAAATATAAAATGGTGTAGCCTCTGCGCAAACAGTTTGGTGATTCCTCAACAAGTGTATATAGAATTACCACTTGGCCTGACAATTGTACTCCTGGGTATATATACCCAAAACAATTGAAAACAGGTGTTCAAAAAAAAAAACTTGTACAAGAATGTTCATAGCAGTACTATTCACAATAGCAAAAGGGTGGAAACAATCCAAATATCCATCAATAGATGACTGATAAACAAAATGTGGTATAAACATACAACAGAATATTATTCAGTCATAAAAACGAGTGATGTACTATACGTGTTGCAATATGGATAAACTTTGAAAACATTGTGCCAAGTGAAAGAAACCAGTCACAAAAGGCCACATATTATATAAATTCATTTAATTGAAACATCCAGAACAAGCAAAGCAAAAAGACAAAAACAAATTAGTGGTTACCAAGAACTTGTCGGGATGGGGACAAGAATGGGGACTGGCTGCTTAATGGGAAAGGGGTTTCCATTTGGGGAGATAAAAAATTATGGAACTAGATAGTGGTGGTGGTTGCACAACATTGTGAATTTACTTAATGCCACTAAACCATATGTTTTAGAATAGTTAAAATTGGAAATTTTGTATTTTATGTATTTTACCACAATTTTTAAAACTAAATAGAAATGTTTCTTAATTCATGTCTTTCAAAGCTCCCTTTTTACACGCTGTTGTATTCTATTGTTCATATCCACTTGAAGTGTTTCAAACTCTAAGTCAGTCTTTACTCCACACCTAAGCAGAGTTTGCTCAGCAAACTGTATATGGGATATTCCTTGTAAAATAAGCTGTTTTCAGCTCCTAGACCTTTACACGAGTAGGGCTTCGAAACTGAATTCCTGCATTAACCCTCAGGCTAGTTTCTACTGTGAGTCCTTAGGTGTCTAAATGACATTCTAGCTAAACATTCCAAAACATCAGAAATGTAAATATCTGGCAAATAGACCATTTTTTCCAAGATTGAGACTATGTAACCTGGAGAATTTGATATACTGATTTAATTTCCTTTGGGTATATATCCAGTAATGGGATAGCTGGGTGGTGAGGTAGATCTACTTTTAGTTCTCTGAGGAACCTCCATACTGTTTTCCACAGTGGCTGTACCAATTTACATTCCCACCAACAATATAGGAGAGTTTCTTTTTCTCCTCATCCTCAGAAGCATTTGTTTTTTCTCTAATTGATAGTAGCCATTCAAACTGGAGTGAGATGATATCTCATTATGGTTTTAATTTGCCTTTCCCTGATGATTAGTGATGTTGAACAATTTTTCATGTATCTACTGGCCATTTGTATGTCTTCTTTTGAGAAACATCTCTTCAGGTTCTTTGCTCATTTTTTAATTGGGTTATTTGTTTTAAAGAGTCTTCCTTTCACTGGACATAAGCAGCAATTCTCAGCTCGCCGTGGTAGGGAACCTCCAGTCTGGAAAGCTGCACATGGAATGTTTGTGACTGCATGCCTTTCAGGATGTAAATGAAAAGCTGCTTCTTCAAACTTTGGCCTTTTATTCACAAGCAAAGCTTATAGACTATAAAATTACAAGTATGCCTTCTCAAAGACTGGATAAAAAAAATGGACTATGTGTCAAATGTAAAGCTGAAAAATAATGGTATATTTTATGCTTGTGATGCTTTTTTGTGCTTGTGGGAACCCAGCTGGCCCAACGGGCTTCCTGAGTCTTTGACAGGTAGAGGTAATTATCTCCATCTCACCAGTGAGAAAGCACAGCAGGGAAAGTTCGAATGTCTGCCTCCCAGTGCCAGGACTAAACTTTGAGAGAGAGAACATTGCTTCCAACGTGTATTCAATTATCTCCATCTCACCAGTGAGAAAGCACAGCAGGGAAAGTTCGAACGTCTGCCTCCCAGTGCCAGGACTAAACTTTGAGAGAGAGAACATTGCTTCCAACGTGTATTCTGGGCTCACCAGGTTTGTTTGTAAGTTGTTGTAAGCAAAATTTTCTAGAATAAATTAAGTTTGGAAGATATTAAATACTAAGGCCCCCTTTGGAAGCTTGGCCATACACATAAGCGTATTTAAAGTTCTGAGAATTCCTGCAATAGAGAAAATTAATTTTTGTTTAGCTTAGCCTCTTCTTGTCTGTAGAATTCATTAGTATAAGTAACACCATTTGTACCTTACAGAAAACTCTTAGGATCTGATATTCTGAAGGATTAATACTTATTAGAATTTCACATACATATTAGTACTTATTTTTATTTTGTTTTACAATATGGGCTTATTTATTAGCCATAGGTAGTAATATGGTCTAGTGTAGTTTAGAACCCTGAAGTTCATTTTCACCCAATCCCAAAATGATGG
Source organism: Galeopterus variegatus (assembly GCF_000696425.1). NCBI lineage: Eukaryota > Metazoa > Chordata > Mammalia > Dermoptera > Cynocephalidae > Galeopterus > Galeopterus variegatus. The sequence goes on along the minus strand of NW_007727830.1, from coordinate 12,022 downwards.
GCTATCATACTGCCAATTACGATTACAAACTGGTGAATTGCATTAATATTGAGTATAAAAATATATCACCCTCATTAAATTTTTCTACTACCTATACACATACTAGCGAGAGCAGATACCAGTAAAAGCAAGAAAAAAACAAATGCCCATTCTCAGTAGGACTCTCATGAGTTATGTAATAAAGATTGAAGAGCCACTGCCAGAAAGTACATGCTCAGACATGTCACAGACCAGGCGTTCTGTTCAGCAGGTGAACACAAGGGACACCTCCTCGGAACTGACCTGCAGGGACTCAGGTAAACAGGTGGCTGAGGGCATCAAGTGAGAAGGTGTCCAAACCTACACAGCAATGGCTCAAGTTTTCCCATCTCAGTGAGGTCAAGACCTTACCCTGGATTGAGCAGTACCTCCATCTCTCTGAGAGAGGCTAGCAGCCAAGGCAGATGACTGAAGGGCAGTATGTGTGTATTTGTGTGTGTGTTCACACACACAGGTGAGACACTGAACACACCTGTAACGCTATTAAATGTTCACTCCCTACTCCTGTTGACCCCACTCTCTGTAATTTGTCTACTTGAAATCTAAAAATAGTTGGTCACAGGGAAAAAAAAAAACTGTTAGACCATCTTTACTAGAAATAGTCAAGAAAAATACTGTTTTACAGTTGTTTGAATAAAATGAGTGCCCAGCATTCTGACCTAACACTCAACAGTAGCAATTGGCTTCCTCCAGGGATCATGCACATGGAAATGAGTACTGTAAGTAAAGAAAAGCATGTAGAGTAAACACAGTTAGAATCATACGCTTAAGTGCAGGGCAAGTTAAAATGAGCTGCTAAATAGCAACTAAAATAAAAATTTAATATTAAACTTTTAAAAATAAAATATTTTAAAGGTTAGTGACAGCATACAAGTGGTCTTCAAAAAGTTCATGTAAAGATTCATATTATCATTTAATCCCATTTTTCTATGAACTTGCTGAAGTACCCTTGGACATTCGTGATAATTTGATTTTATTTACCATGCCCACAGCTTCCAAAATGTGCTTCAAAACATCCCAGGGTGCCACAATAAACTCATAGAGATATTTTATAGAGATTTTTCAAGGGAAACTCAGTACTACTCAAAATCTTCTTGACACCCTACAAATGTCTAGCTTGAGTTAGTTTACATTTTCAATATTAGATTATGCTACATTCCTTTAGATGCTATCATTACCTTTGCAAAGCTATGTTTGATATACTGGCTATAATATAAAAGTGCTCTGACAAAGATCAATGCAGAACAGAGAATGAGGGTGGCGGGGTCCAATCTGATTCCTATCTAACTGTGGATGCTTCTGTCCCCTCCAAGCACCGTTGAGAACAAGAATCACTTTTTGTCTGTCTTTGCATGACATCCAGAAGGAATGCAATGCCTCGCTTACAGCAGGTGCTCCGTAACTATTTGTGACAATGGAATGTCGGAGACTGTAGCAGAAAGTAGTACATCGCTACAGAGCAACGTATTGATCCTGTGTATACAACAATGGTAAATGCATTTTGGAAAGCAGGGCTTCTTTAAGCAGTCAGGGAGAAAATTCATTTCGTCCATATGGGGTGAGGAAAGAAAATCCACTAGTCTTTTCTGACCAATCTGATACGCCACACAGGCCACAGCGTTCCCCAGACTGTTGGAATAATGTGTGCAAAATAGCAAGCAGAAAATTCATTTCGTCCATATGGGGTGAGGAAAGAAAATCCACTAGTCTTTTCTGACCAATCTTATACGCCACACAGGCCACAGCGTTCCCCAGACTGTTGGAATAATGTGTGCAAAATAGCAAGCAAAGGGAAAAGTCACCACCAACCAAGGACTCCAAGTTAGGAGGACAGCAAAGGAAGCACATTTCCAAACATTCCAAATATCCTGGGTTTCAGGAAAAAAGAAAGTGAGATGGGGCACAGCACTTTGGAGAAACATCGGCGATGGGCTGGGAGGGAAACCACACTCGCAGCGGCTGCAGGATCTGTCCCGAGAGAGAAGCCACACGTGGGCCGAGGCTGCTGTGGGGGAGGCGGGGCGGGAGCTCAGCACAGATGGTCGGCCCCTCCCAGGGTGCGGCCTGCAGGGCCCGGAGGGAGGGGAGGCTCTGGCCACGCCACTGCTGTGATCATGTTCCCACAGATGTGGTAAACAGACTTCTGCGGACACTCGAGGGGACTTAGCTAGTCCTGGGGGGACGTCTTTTCATTATACTAGCTATATACGCGTTTCCATGCATGCATTCTGAATACACACCTAGCGTTGGGTGCACAGTTTCACAATATTATTTGTAACAGGAAGGCTGAAGTAAGTCAGTTCTATTGTCGCTCACCTGAGCTGCTGAATGGACCGCAACCTGCCCTGGAACTGCTATGTGGATATGACCGAACTCAAGGAGACAGCAAGTGAATGTTGGAAATTTGAGAAACACTGTTAATGATGATTCCCAAGAAACCGGTCCTGGTTTTTCACAGATTTTTCAGGGCTTTGTTTTTTCTTAACATGCAAAGCCTAACTTTGGGAGAAGAGTTTGTTTGCTGGTGCGTCTGGGCAGGAGAGTGTTTGATTGGGAAATTGTAAAGGGAGAGAGATAAACCTTCCATGGCCAGGCAAATACAGGCTAGAACCCCCAGTTGTAAAAGGAAAGAACAGTCCGTAGGAGTGTATAGTAGTTATATCAGGCTTCTGTACATTTTGAATACCCAATGTGGCAAAAGTCCAAGAGGAAAAACTTTCTTTAATCATAAATTGTATCATTTTATGTCTGATCTTTCTTTTTACAACAAGAAAGGGAAGAGTTTGCATTTATTAGGTTAAGTTTATCATTCCAAATGAATAACAATTAAATTCAAGATGAAAAATATTTTATTATTTGTTCTCTTTTTACAACAAGAAAGGGAAGAGTTTGCATTTATTAGGTGAAGTTTATCATTCCAAATGAATAACAATTAAATTCAAGATGAAAAATATTTTATTATTTGTTCCTTTCCCTAAAGCATTATCTTCAGAAAGAACTTTAAAAGTGTAATATTTTGTGTTATTATTTTCCCACACTGATTTTCAGCAATTTCCAAAGTATTTCCTGTTTCTATTGCTGTAATCCACTCATACCCTCCTCAGGGAAAAAGATGATCAAGGACTATTTGTGGGTAAATGCTCTGGATTTATTCCAGTTTGTTTTGTAATAAAGAACATTCTGGAATATATTAGTTGGTAGAAATGAAGCAGGGGTGGTAAGGATGGGCTTCTTTAACAAGACCATATACCACACATAGAATATGTTGAAATGCCACTGAAGCAGAAGATCAAAACAGAACTGTGAATTATTGAAAACATGTGTATGTGTGTAGAGACAATGATATAGCCCTTCTCAATTTTTTAAAATGTGGATTTTCTTCTTGTACTAGAAGGCAGTATTGATTTCAAGTAATCTCATCTGCTGCTAAATAATTTTCCCCAAGGAAAAGAAAATAATACAATAGAGCATTTGTTCATATAATGAATTATTACTCAATTAATAAACCACAAGTAAATCCATGTCTCTATGGATGCAAGAGTAATTTATTAAGCACAACAGGATCCCCACCTCCAAATCCAAAAGTATGTGAAATTTAAAAGCAGCAGTTACCAACAATGTTTACAAACTAACTTCAGAATTCACCAGACAAATGGACTCGTATATAAATGAGAGTCACAAAGCATGATACGAGCGATCATTGCCAATGCTGGGAAGTGAGGCATATATGTAAGTAATCAGAACACTAGGTTGAAATTGCTTTGCTCTAAAATGAGATTATAACTGACAGGTGGTGGGAGCTGAGAAGAGAGAGATCACTGTGTCTGAGGGCAATCAGGAAGGCTTCACGGGGGAAGTGGCATTTGATTTGGACTCTGAGGATAAGTATGACTTGAACATACAGAGATAGGTAGAAATGGTAGAAAGAAATTCTAGACAGAGGAGCCAGAATAAGCAAAGCAATAAAAATAGAAAAGCACGGGATGGATAGCCTTCAGGGAACAATGAGATCAGTTTGGAAAAAGCCAGTGGATATGAAGGAAATTACTCATAATAGTTAATATTGAGTATAAACCATATGCCAGACACTGCTGCAAACATTATGTGCAGAATCTCATTTAATGCTCGCCACAATTCTATGAGCTGGGTATTATTTTTATCACAATGTTAAAATGGGGAAACTAGAGCAAAGCAAGGCTCAGGAACTTGTTTAAGGTTCTCTAGCTGGGAAGGGACAAAGCTGGGGTTTAAACCCAGGAAGTCCAACTTCAGAGCCTATATTCCTAACTAAAGCATTATATTTTACCCCAAACCGAACTCAGCACCTTCTGCCCTAGTTGTGCCTCTCCTCCTGGGTCCCTTCTCAGTAAGCAGCACCCCACCTACCTAGGGGCTTATGCCAGAAATGGGGTGCTACCCTTGGCTCTTTCTTCTCCTCCCCTCCATATCCCATCCATCGCCAAATCTGGGCATGTCTAAATCCTGTATCTCTCTCGAACCTCCCAGTTCTCTCCATTACCTCTGCTTCTCCTATAGTCCGGGTAACCCTCATGGCTCCCATGGGCTAACAAACAGCCCCCTAGTCTTGCTTTCCTCAGAACCGTGGTCCTCCAAGTATGGTCCAGGAACAGCAGCCTCAGCATATCCTGGGAGCTTGTTAGAAATGCAGATTTTCAGGCTTTCTCCAGATCTACTCAGAGGTGAGGTCCAGCAACAGTCTTCTAACAAGTCTTACAGAGGATTGTGACCCACACTGAAGTTTGAGAACCAGTGCCTCAACTCATTTCTCCACACTGCAACCTAACCATGCATTATGCAATGCAGACCAAGCCTTTTCTTATTCTGATGAACTTCCACACATTTCAGAGGCAGTGTTTCCTTCTTCACAGAAATCCCACTACTCCATTGGTTGGGGTCTGTGTGCATCCTACACTGCAACCTAACCATGCATTATGCAATGCAGACCAAGCCTTTTCTTATTCTGATGAACTTCCACACATTTCAGTGGCAGTGTTTCCTTCTTCACAGAAATCCCACTACTCCATTGGTTGGGGTCTGTGTGCATCCTCCTGCCGCCCACACATCCCTGTCAAAGCACTCACGGTGCTTGGCTTGAATTGCTGATCCGTGGATCTCCCTGTTATCTGTGCACTCTACGAAGGTAGGGATGGAGGTCACCTTGCTCAGCAGCATACCCCAGCACTAATCCAAGGCTTTCATGGTATCTAGCAATCTTTTGTGGGGGAGAGGGAGAGAGGGAGAAAGAAAAGAGAGGAGGAAATGACAGCTAAATCTATATCCTGGAAAACCTGAATGTCAGGTTAAAAAAAAATCTTCACTGAATGATGGAAGTCATTGAAGGTTTCTGAGCTGGGAACAAGAAGGGGAGAAGGTTCTAGAGAATTCTAGGCTGTAGTGCACAGAATGGATTGGGCAGTGTGAGGGCAGGCAGAACAGACAGGGGCATCCTCCAAGCAGAAGGCAATGAGGGCCTGAAATGCAGAGTGGGTTTTATGTGAAATGGAACAGAAATGGACTGATGTTACTTGGCTTCTGGTTAGTTGGCCAGAGCAAGGCCAGAGGTAATGCAACCCAGAAAATGCTTATATTTCAAATCTAGGTGAATATAAATATGAAGATACTATAGCAAAAATAATAAATGTGAAAGGTGAACTGAATTCTGACTGAAAGAATGATGAGCTTAGGGATGTATTGCATCCAAGGCAGTCGAGGGTTATCTAAATGAAATATCTGTTGGAAATGTGGGAGTGAACTCAGGAGAAACAGAGACTTAAAGAGACAGGCTTGGAACACATCTACAGAGCTGAAGCCACAGGAGAGTCTGGTGCCTGAGACAACTGATGGCAAGTGATAATAAACTTTAAACACACCAATTAAAACATTAAATAAAGTCAGTAGTATTCCCTGCCTCGGTTCCGCTCTCTTTAGTATATTTTGTAAATACATTAAAGTATTTACTGTGTGTCCTTCCCAGCCATTTCCTTTGCTTTTTCACATATAGCCCAAGGCTTCCCTTAGAATAGATTCACCATCTCAAAAATCCATATCCGTCAAATTTGTTCTCCAATGACACTTAACAAATACCACTTGGCAAGTGGATTTCTCAGCTCAGAAGCATACAAACCCATAATTATGGTGATATAGAAAGAAACAAAACATCAGTGTACCCAATTTATAGGACTGAAGTACCTCATTAAAATGTAGAGTTCTTAAACACCCAAATATTCAAATGTCAATATTTAACAGAGGGTAAGAATTACAAGTATCATGTTAATTCAGCATTTGAGAACTTTGGATGGCTGATTTGATATTCAATTGTGGTTCTTTACCGTCCTATAAATATTCAGAACAAAAAAAATTAAATAATAAATAATAGTTAAAATAATAATACAAATAAGACATCTTTAAAAGCTTTCATGAATTTAGCCTTTTCCAATAGAGGTATAAATATACAATGAGGATACTTGGATCATTATAGTGAACCCCACCCCAACAATCAGGAGAGGTGGCTAATAAGTCAGCTCTTTGGACAGTATAGACAAAGGCAATAAAGAACATTTTTGTTCCATTCATATAAAGACTCTAAATCTTTCTAGCCACAAGATAGCACCAATTGGAAAGGTAAACTTCAAGAGAAAAGAGTACTTTTTTGTTCTGCCTGTGTGAAGAGTCTTCTCTCTCTATTAGAATACAAGTTCCATGAGGATGGTTCTGTGTCATCTTTTCTGTTGTACCCCGACCTTAGGAGCAATACACAGAGTGTATTAGGATTAATACAAGTGGAATGAATGAATGCACGAATGAATGAAGCCTCCCCATTTGGGCCTAACTATAAAAACCAGACCATCTCTGACTACATTCAGATACACCAGATGTATTTAAACTATTCACATTCTTTTCATGTTTCATTTCAGAGGGGAGAAAGAAAGAAAGTTTTAACTTCCCTTGAAGCTTTGCATCCTGGCCTAGTGTGACCAGGGAGCTCTGCTTGTCCTGTTCTTTGGAGAACAGCTTCCCAAGAATTATTTTCAAAATTAAGAAATCAGCAACTCTACATTGTTTAAGAATCTGACCAAAGATCTCATTTATTTTTCCACTCCTCTATTAACAGATTATCACTGTTAAGAGATTCTCAAATAAAAGTCTAAAAATCTCTTTAGTAGAGCAAAAGATGAGTTAATATCATATTTATCATATTTATTTTAGGAAGATGAGAATGTTTCCATCTTGATTATAATGAATCTAACTTGGCGAAAATTTTCCTCAATAATCTGAGCAGCTTTTACATAAACTATATTTGTAAAAACATACCACTTATGATTTGTAAAGAACTTCTAAATATATTGCATTTGGTTTCTCTAAACAATCATGTGAGAAAATAGGAATTCCCATTTTACAGGCAAGAAAATTGAGGCTGAGAAATATTTGATAACAAATTTACAGAGCTAGGAAGAGGAGGAGCAGATATATATGAACCTTTGTCCAGTTGCTCTTTCTACCAGCTGACTCTCAGGATAAGAAAAGGTTTTTTTTCAACTATTAGTATTTCATTCTTCAACAAAGGCAAGCATTCTTTCCACGAGACTTCACTGCCTAATCTCTCACTTGGTTATTATAAAAGATAATTTCGGTGTAGGAGTGGATTAAATTCTCACAGAAGTTTTCCCAGATGAGGTTAAAAACCACACAAGCCTTCAATACTGATGCTTCAAATTACCTGAGCATAAAGAAGCCAGTTTTGTGTGTTTCACAATGCCCAGTGCTCCATCCATTTTATTTATTTTGAAATAAATACTTGTCTACTATTGCTAATGCCTCCCAGTGACCTTCTAGACTGATACCACCTTCAAAGAACTAGAAAAACTGCTTACTTCCTGCATTAGTCAGCAACAAAAGGATAATCTACCAATCCAGCCCAGCGAGTTTTTTAGATTACTTGAGCTGAACTAAGCCATCACACAAATATATCTAAGTCAAGGACATATGAATAGTTGACAGAGAATCTTAGGAGCAGAACAAGTTTCAGGCCATTTGTAATCACCTATGATAAGAGTTTCGGGGTCCTATATCTTCTCTAGCCAGTGGACTCTATCTTGTGTCTCCAAAGGTCATACTTGCTATGGAAATGCCAGGAGATGTTTGATACTGTAGAGAGAGGCAGCCTCTTCTGAAACAGATGTTACTTTGTAAGGCATTTTATTTGGGATAAACATTTTTTATTATAACCCGCTTAAAAAATAGATTATAGCTGACTGGTTAGCTCAGTTGGTTAAAACGTGGTGCTGATTACACCAAGGTCCAGGGTTCAATCTCTGTACAGGACAGCAAAATAAAGAAATAAAGAAATAATCACATATAACGCCGTATGGAATTGAATGGGGGTTGTCTGAATTGGGATGGCTCATGGGTTCTGTCTGATGCGATGGACAGAGGGCCAGATTTGATGTAAAGACTGGACACAAACATAACTCCACCATTTACTCACTGGTAACTTCAGGTGAGTGCCTTAATTTCTCTGATCCTGTTTCCTCACCAATAAAGTGAATTTAGTACAGTGAATTACTAACATGCTTTTCAAGTTAATGTCTCATAAATTTATTATTTCAAAGTGTCACAAGATAAAATATTATCCACAAAAGCATCCCAAACTGCTAAAAAGACATTTCCCTTTAAGACCATTTTAAGAATAAATTGATATGATACTCTTGAAAAGGAATACCTTTATACAATTTGGTTGAATTAATTTTCCATTTTGAAGGTAAAACTGAACATTAATGGAATTATCCAGATATCTCTTAGATATTATTATTTTTAGATATCTCTAAGAACTTTAAATGGAGCAAGAAAAAAAAGGAATTCAGCTAAAATTTTACAAATAGTAGCCTCCACTGTTACTTTATTTTACAGAGTTTATAAGAGTTAAAAACACAAAGATGAAGTAAAATAAAGTGAAATTTCAATGTATCTATATTACAGCTGGTAACCACTACTGAAATTTCTGGTCATCTAAGAAATCTACTTAGTTGCTGTATGACTTGATCACAGACAATATAATGAGCCTGATTTGGGTCCCTTTACCTCCAAAAGTATTATTTTAAACATTCGCCAAGACTCTGAGTTTTATTGTCCTTAAAGTGTGAGTAAAAATGTCTCCTCTCCAAAGTCAGAGGAACTCAGAGGAAAGAGGATGGAGTCACTAAGTGTGAGTTTCAGCCCTGTCCTTATTAAATAGCTTTGTGACCTCAGGCAAATTACCTAGCCTCTCTGAGCTTCTGTGTCCTAATTTGTCAACAATGAGGTACCTGGAAGATTATAGTAGACAGCCTCAAGGGCCTCCATGCCCAAAATATTGTAGCAGAAACACAAAGGTGGAGCCATCATGAATGGAATTAGAACCCTTATAAAAGAGACCTGGAGAGTTCCGTGGTTCTTTCCACCATGTGAGGACACAGCAAGAAGACACCATCTAAGAACAAGGAAGCAGCCCTCACCAGACAACAAATCCTCTGGCACCTTGTTCTTGGGCTCCCCAGCATCCAGAACTGTAAAACATAAATGTGTGTTATTGAAGCCACCCAATCTATGGTACTTTTGTTATAGCAGCCTGAATGGACTACAACAGATGTATATCTTACTCCAGACATTCAAACGTAACTTTCATATTTCTCGGAATTCAAAAACAAGTGCTGGCAACATTTCACAGGAAAGATGAGACATTTCATAAGAGAAGTGTTTTGAAATATTTGCCCAGAATTACCACACACAAATCTGCCAAGGTAACATCATCCTACATATACCCCAGGAAATTACCACCGTTAGCAAGTAAAGAAAAGTATAGCGTGCAGAAGACCACTGCTGAAACACAGGCTTTACCTGAAGGGAAGCGTAGCCTCTGGCCTTCTGTGATTATTTATTCATTTATCAGTTTACGTATATATATAATAGAACAGACAATAGTAAAAAGGGAAGACACATTTTCCCAATCTGAGCTAGAGGTAGACTTTTATTGCCTGGGGACATAGTGAGTCCAGATCTGTACCACTGCTTGATGTGTCTTCATTATGTGTAAATTTTATATAAGTTTTAGGTTTTCTTTTTGTTATTGAAGGATTACTTTGTGGGCCCCCTGATGTGCCAGTGGCTGCACAGCAGTATTTAGGACACTGGAGATCACACATTCAAGCCCTGCAACACAGGCCAATAATAAGAGGAGGTTTATACTCAGACTTTGGAGTCCAGTTAATGCCACAGGTGAAGAAGTCTCAAATTAAGCCAAGAGAACAGATCTCAGATCAGTCCAAAGAGTCAGCCAAATCGGATATGTGAGAGTTTTCTAGTGATTCAAGGACAGTTTGCAACTCTTTTATTGAGATACATGGATCTAAGATGAACATCCTAAACTTTCACTGTTGTGTTAGTTGTTTGTTTGTTTTAAAGTAATGCTTTTATTTTTTATTGAAACATAATTGACTATACATATTTGTGGGGTACAGAGTTGAATATCAATACCTGCATACAATGTGTGAAGATCAAATCAGGATAATTAGAATAATCATCATTACAAAATTTAATCATCTCTTTGTGATGGGGACATTTGATCTCCTCTCTTCTAGCCATTTGATAACATGTAGTAAATTAATGTTAATTATAAATGCCTGGCTCAACTGTACACAAATAGAACTTATTTTTCCTAATTAGCTGTTTTCTGTCCATTAACAATTTCTCACTATTTCCCTTCCCCTTCTTCTTTCCCTCCTCTAGAAACCACAGTTCTGTTCTTTCCTTCTGAAAAAATACAAACTACCAAGACTGAACCAAAAAGAAATAGAAAACCTGAATAGACCAATAATGAACAACAAGATTGAATCAATAATCAGAATTCTTCCAACAAAGCAAACCTAAGGAACAGGTGGCTTCACTGCTGAATTCAACCGAACTTTCAAACAACAATTAGTACCAGTTCTCTTCAAACTATTCCAAAAAATCAAAACAGATGCCATTCTCCCAAAACCATCCTATGAGACCAGCATCACCCTGATACCAAAATCAGACAAAGACACAACAAAAAAAGAAAACTGCAGGTCATTATCCTCAATGAAAGTAGATGCAAAAATTCTCAACAAAATATTAGCAAACGGAATACAGAAACACATCAAAAAAAAATTATACACCATGATCAAGTGGGATTCATCCCAGGGATGCAAGGATGGTTAAACATAAACAAATCAATAAATGTGATTCACCATACCAACAAAATGAAGGACAAAAATCATATGATCATCTCAATAGATGCAGAAAAAGCAGCTGACAAAATTCAACATTGCTTCCTAATAAAGAATCTCAACAAATTAATTATAGAAGGAAAGTATCTCAACACAATAAAAGCCATATACAACAAAACCACCACTAATATCATCCTGAATGGAAGAACAGGAACAAGACAAGGATGCCCACTCTCACCACTCCTATTTCACATAGTATTGGAAGTACTAGCCAGAGCAATCAGGCAAGAAAAAGAAATAAAGGGCATCCAGATTGGAAAAGACAAAGTCAAATCATCCCTGTTTGAAGATGACATGATCTTAAATATAGAAAGAGCTAAAGACTCCACCAAAAAAAAAACCTCTTATGCTCATAAAAGAATTCAGTAAAGTTGCAGGATACAAAATCAAAATACAAAAATCAGTAGTGTTTCTATACATCCACAGTCAACTAGCAGAAAAAAAATCAAGAAAGCAAGCCCATTTACAATAGCTATCAATCAATCAATCAATCATAAAATACCTAGGAATTAATTTAGCAAAGGAGATGAAAGATCTCTACAATGAAAACTACAAAACACTGATGAAAGAAATTAAAGAGTACACACACACAAAATGGAAAGATATTCCATGTTCATAGATTGGAAGAATTAATGTTGTGAAAATGTCCATACTACCCAAAGCAATCTACAGATTCAATG
>NW_007727829.1:364613-365040 GCF_000696425.1 Galeopterus variegatus | reverse complement strand
GCAGAGAAGGGAGGCACATGCATCTTCCCCAGGGAAGAATGTTATTATTACACCAATGAATCAGGCTTAGTCAAAACTAACGTCATCAAATTCACTGATCTGGCCTCTAGCCTCCGGGCCATGTCCAACTCTAACCCTTTTTCTTTTTCCACAATCCTCTCCTAACCTGGATATGGCCTGTTGTAGGACCTCTAACTATTATCTCATTATTCAAATAAGTACCAAGCTTTTAACCAGCCTTTACTTAGAAATTACCAGCTGCTGGCCATGGAAGACCCTTCCTGCTCCTCAATAGGAAGTAGTTTGGAGACCTCAACGACCTTATCCCCAATAGAGGAAAAAGGGAGGAATGTAAGGCCCCATAGAAGACCCCAAAGGAGGCACTCCCTAAAACATGGCGCTTTTCTATTCCAGGTCCTAACAATCT